>NW_008623373.1:0-8713 GCF_000691845.1 Merops nubicus | reverse complement strand
TTTTTTTTTTTTTTTTTTTTATGTTCCTGGTCAGTGTTCCAGCCCCCAACTATGTGAAGGATGTTTTTCTCTTGTACAGTCCAAAAGTTGTACCCTAGGATTATTTTTTTTCTGAGGTGAAATCACCGGACACACATGCAAGAGAGATGGACAAACACCCCACTACCATGAATCACAGAATTAACTTCCAGTACAAACTTATGACAAAAAAACTCTCAGTGAACTACTTTAAGAATAACAAGTAAACCTCCCCCCAAAAAAATATCTATGGCTTTTCATTTGCAGCATTTTTGTCTCTGGTAGTTCCTTCTACACCAAAGAGTGACTTCAAGGTTGATAGCTTCATAATTTATAATATATAAAATATGTGATACTAAAATACTTGTGTTATATCATCCTGGTGTATCTTCCTGTCATAGCTGTACTGAATTGTCTGCTTTTCTGACAAAACAGAAAACTGAATTTGATTTTTTAGGAGTTGAGACCCACTGGATTTGCAAAGTCGTTTAAATCGATCCTTTTTTTTTTTTTTTGCCAGTGATAAGGTATGAAACTGTGGAGTTGTCTGGGTTTTTGGGGGTGTGGGGTTTGGTTGTGTGGGTTTTATTGTTGCTTGGTTGGTTTGTTTTTAAATTTTGCAAAACAAATAACCACATCCAGCCACTGAAACTGCTTAGAGTGAATAAGAATTGACTATTATTCTTCTAGTCTTCAAATATATTTTGATAAATGATCTATGCCAGCAAGGGAGACTCTTTGAGGCACTGTGGAAAACAAAAAGCAAGTAAACAAAGTAGAATGTGTGCAAGCAAAAATAAAACTTTTGTCTCTGCTATTGCAGGCAAAGAAGTCCTCCCGGTCTGTATCTGGTAATATGTTAGACTACCCAGTTCAGTTGGTAGGGTTTGGGAGCTTTTTGTTTTGCTTTTTTTCTGAACATGTAAGTGCTTTCACAAAACTGGACAAACCATTCTCTGTATTTGCCAACTGGGAGCTGAAGCACGAGGCTGTCGAAGTGACACAAGCAGAGCAGAGCACTGAGCAGAACGTTGGCCCTCTGGCTACCAGCCCTTTGATCCCTGTATAACACAGGGAGTCATGTGAAGGCTTCCTTCTGCAGGTCCTTTCTCATTATTTTGGATATGCAAACGTGGGAGCAGGCCTTGTCTAGAATATACAGATGACAATGCTTAATTCTATTCTTATTAATGCTTGTGTAGTTCATAAAAGCTTTTCTTTCCCATATATTAAACATGAATATTTATTTTATGAGAAGTTTTTCTATCTGATAAATGCATGAGTGTTGCTGTGTTGGGTCCTGTGCTCTCACAGACACACTGTGTCTGCCTGGGCCAGCTTCCAGCCCAGTAAATGCAGTGCTTGACAAACTTTGCACCCATCTGGGGAACAGATGAATCCACTAATCCAGAAAATGTCAACATTGATCTTTGCAAAAAGTTGTGAGCTCCATGAATGCAAAGCTGTAGTGTGTGCATTTCTCATTTTGTCTTTTAAACAGATAGTTGAGCGGATTTCCAAAAATCATTGAGGTATTCTCTCTTTTTGGTATTCACTGAAATGGGTTAATCACTGGGTTTTGGTGAACCTTCTTATCCTGGCTAGTATGCTTACAGACACTTCCTATTCACTTCCTTCAGAGACTGCAAACATATCAATATAATTATGTACTTGCTGAACGGCACAGGAAGTTTTCAGTGGGGTAAGACTTTCCTGGCAAGAGCAAGGCTACGTTGTTTACTTATAGAAATTAGGCTATTGACACAGTTAATAATGTTTAAAGTAGATAGAGATGCCACTGTTGGTGTATAAATGTTCTGTAATTAATTGGAAATACATTTGAGGGAAGCTAAGCTGATAGGATCGTAACCATAAGGCTGGTCTGCTGTACTGATTGGCACATTGCGTGCCTAATTGTTTGTTGATCTGGCATGGCTCAGAGATGCATTTAATGATTCCCACTTGGGTTGCCTTGGTTTGCATTGATCTTCCCAGACACATGGGAGGATGAGATGTGAAGGATGTGGTTTAATTAGGCTACAGCTTTATTAATCTAGCTCATCTGGGAGCTCTTCAGCAATAACTTATAAAGTACAGGTCATGATGTCTGGAGTTACTGCCAGCTGGTAGAAGTTAGCATTGGCCTTCCCAGGCTTTTTCTGGGCACCCACTATACCTCCATCATTGTGAGGATTAAAGTTCAAAAGCTTACCTTTTGGAAAAAGAATAACACAAACATTAAAGAAGTTAGGTATGATTTCTGATTGCCCTCTATTTCTACAGGACTTATCTGCTGTTCAGCACTGACACACAGGGTGTCAGATCTTTGCTGCTCCCTCCCTGTTGTGAGCAGTTGTATTGCAAAACTTCATATAAATCCTTCCATGTAGGTTTCTCAGCTTGATGGATATGGACCCCCCTGTAGCATGACCAGTTACTTCCTGGTGCTGAATTAGTTTGTACTGTTGATCTGGGCATGAGTAGTACAAGCTGAAGGTTATAGGGTCTACGTATCGCTGCTGGATGTAGAGGAGCTGGGGATTGCTGAGCACTGCTGCCTGCTTCCTTGCCCTTGTTCCCTGCAGCCATTCTTGGCATCTCAGCTAAGGGAATAATTAAATCCTACTCAGTTTTTCCTGTTAATCCAGATATAGCCTGAAGCCCTGCCTTTGAGGTGGGAGGACTGTGTTTTAGCATCCATCTTCAGTATATGCTATGGTATTCTGTTTTTCTGGATGCAAAGCAGTATGTACGGATTTGATTTCGGGAGGTGGCAGTGGTGAAGTATCTTTCATGTTCAGTTCAGAGGCAGGTCTTGGTATGTGATCAGGTGAAAAGTACACCTGATGCCTAAATATGTCTGTAATGCATATGAAAGATTGTGAGAAGAGATGTTTGCTTCTTCATAAGCACAAAATCTTTGCCATTCATTCCTTCATTTGTACAATACCAAAAACAAGTGAGTAGACTGGTTCTAGCATTTATATGCTGTTATTATACAAATGTTTGAGAAAATAAGTTGGATTACCTAATTATGAAAGGAGTTTTAAACGGGTGTCTTGGTGGTTCTGCTACGCTTCCGAGTTCTGTTTTCTCTGTAGCATTGGTTTGATAGAAGAATAATTTGCGTGCTCACTTATTTAGTGCAGTGGTGCTGCTTGTTGTAGCTTGTGTGGTAAATGAGGAATCTGGAATCATAGGCAGCTTGTGCTTTATTTGTTCTTAGCTGGCCTGTGCTTGCATAAACTGTTAGAAAATGCTGCATGAGCACAATTCCTCTGGAATTAGGTTATAGTTAAATTGCAAATAATTTAGTCTTTTAGCCTCTTTGAGATCAAGATCTTCAGCTATGAGTCTGCTGGCTGACAAGTCTCCTGTTGGAAAGAGGGATGAGTTCCCTTTCTTTGAGTAATCTAAATTACAGGTAAATTAATGCTATGAAAAAAATATCATAAAGAAATTCTCCAATTTTTACCTCGTTTTTGTTCTTTGGTTACTGGTATTCTTAAAAAGTTTTCCTTTGTAATAACTTAAATGGTAGTGGAGCTGTAACTGCTGGCGTGTATGTTTGCAGTGTCTGAATATCTGGGTATTTCAGAAGTCTGAATATTTCTGGAGTGCTAGTAATTGTTTCAGAGAGCACCAGTATTGTTACTGATTGTAAGGCAACAATGAGGCATGATCTCTCACAAAGAATTAACTTCTTTTTTTCTTTACTACAGTTTTCTCATTTAATGATGTAATAGTTTAGTGGACAGCTTAGTGCCCTAAATAACAGTTATCATTAGACCTCTTTGCTGTTCTGTGGCCTTTGTTAGCTTTGGTGGATTTTAAGAGCATCTGCTACAAGTATATACCAAGTCACTGCTGGCTAAAGCAGCCATGTCCCAGTGTGTTTGGATCTAGTTTGCTTTGCTCTGGGAATCTCTTTTTTGCTGCTGTTGTTTGTGGTGCGTATTTGTGTGTGCGAGTGTCGTTGCCCCAAGTAAAGGTTGCAGCCTGTCACAGAAAGGGGAATGAGGGGCTGGAAAGAAGGTGGAGTGACTCATCTCAGAGCTGTAGTAAAAGCACAAGAGACAAAAGACAGAAGTTTCAGCAAGGGCAATGTCAGGTAGATATCAGGAAAAAGCTCTTCACACTGAGGATGGTCAAACAGAGCGATGGGGGTCCTGGGAGTTGTGCTGCCTCCCACATTCTTGGGGGACTGGACAAGCCCCTTGTCTGATCTGATTTCCACACTAGCCCTCCTTCAGGTGGCCTAAATTATTTCAAGCTTCTTAGTTGAGACAGAAGAGACAAGCTCAACTCTCTCATGTTGTGCGGATAACACGCCCACAGAGATAACCCACTGGTAACCTCTGAGGCTGGAGTCAGCCCCAGCTGAGCTGCACACAGCATTCTCTGTTGCCCCAGTGCTGCGCTGGGCCTCGGGGGAGAGGGATCTGATGACAACTGGTCTATTTTGAAACAACTGTCTTGTAGCAACCCTATGGTACTCCTAGCACATAATCAGAACGTCCAAATTCAAACATCTCCTCTCTCATCTTGAACTGATGCCTCAAAACTATTAACAGACTTTCCAGCTAATCTTTAATTCAATAAACTAATGTAAAAGGCAATTATAAGACAAAACTGAAGCATCTCATGATTAACCTTCGTTGGACCATGGTGCTGATCTCTGACTGTGGTAGCTCGTTTCAGTTTTTGCAGTGGGAGGTGTGCAGCAAATGTGAGGCTTAAAAATGGATTTTCAACTATAAGCAGTGATGTCCTATCTAGAGATTTGCATTTCCATGGGGGTGGGAGGGAAGTGTATTTTCTTCTCTTAGCTGTCTTTTCGGTTTGTTGGGGTTTTTTTTATTGAAATGGAAATGTTGTTGTCAGAGAGCCTGAAGCATATGAATTCTCAATTCTTATTCCTAATAGGAGTATTTACATAGTGAGGAATATTTCTGAAAAGTGGGATTTTTTAAAAGTACCAGCAGAAGAAAATGTTTAAATATTAGCCTTTTAGGTTTCTAGAATATACCATTTTAAAAAGGCACTAAAAATACTTTGTGCACCTGCATTAAATTCCTAGCAAGTCTGTGCTTGTGTTGATGATCTTCTAATGTAGAAAGTCTTGAGACTATTAAACCTAGCTGAATGAAAATATGCTGTACATAGTCATCTATAAACACTTTGTGGTATTTAATGTGTGTGGGAATGTTGCTGTGAAAATGAGGAGCTCATAGTGGTCAATTTGACGTTGAAAGAGATATTTGCAGATATTGAAATATTGAAAATACTTGTGTGCTGGAAACATGGACACTGGGGCTTTTTGTTTGGGTTTGGTCTAATTGTTTTGGGGGTTTTTTGGTTGTGGTGGTTTTTTTGGTGTTTGTTTGTTTGTTTTGGTGGTTTGTGGGGGTTTTTTGTTTGTTTGGGGTTTTTTTGGCAACTGGATATGTACGTATAGAAGCTTACTCTCATTAGAACCCAAATTAGAAAGCAGTGGGGATCAGTGCAGTCACTTAGTGACTTTAGCATGCATGAAACAGATGAAAGAATCCAGGCTTAGATTTCCATCTGTCTGGAGACCAAGGCCAAAAGCCTCATCATTACCTTAAACCTAAAGTAGTAACAAAACTACAACAAATTGGTTCAGGAGATGGAGGGAGATGTATGTCTGGCTGAGGGACAGGCTGGAGGGAATTACAGAAGGACCCATGAGAACATACTTGAAACAAGCTTGGAAAACTGGAAGAGACATTATTTGGTTTCCAGCTGTACACACTACATGACTGAGCAATTAACCATCATTCACTATTTTTACAGTTCCAAAGTGAAGCGGGATATATTTTTAGCTAAAAAGCAGTAAGATAGTTGACAGTAGCAGAAGACTATGTGTAAGCATATTTTAGAGAAATCCAGTTTTCAGAAAATGGAAGCAATTTTCTTAGTTTAGTGTAGCTTAGTTTTTAGCATACATAGATATTTTCTGCATACATGCTTTGGAATAAATCTAATACAAAATTTATGCTTAATTGAAAAGGATAAAACCAGTCTAGCAGCAATATTTTGGTCACATTGTAGCAAAACATCCTTCAATAAGTTAGTCTTGGCTTGTTCATGCTGAAAAGCCAGGCTTTTTTAACTTTTTGTTTGTTTTTAAATTTTACCAGTAAAATCATTCATTAGTTTAGAATTTCAATTTCTTTAAAGTCTCAGATACTGTTAGTGAAGCTTACCCCCAAATTTGGTCCTGTATTGAAAGTCAAACTTTGATCATTAAAGATGGAAGTAGTAAAATCTGGGGATTTAATTCAAGCCTAACTCTACTGAAAACAGTCAAGCCCATCTGGAGCCATGTGACCATATGATGGCAACTGTGCAGCAAGACAGGCAACAAAAGAAATATTAATAATAAATAAACCTAAAATGTTCCAGAATTACAGTAATGTTTGGCAGTTATAATTTGTAATTCCATGTTATAGAGCTCAGAAAGCCATACATTCATACTAAATTATACAAATTTTCTCCTTTGGAAGGATTTCTATGAGGAAATTCTTCAATTATTAAAGTTGGCTCAAAAGATTTAGTCCAAGATTTATTTAGTAATTAAATGTGGCAACTTGGATTCAAATTTCAAATCTTGTCTGTAGAGGGTTTTGAAAACGCACCATAAAAAGTTCTTGAAAATTTGTAGCCAAAGAAGTTATTTTTGCCATCCATATATTATTTCACAACAGTAGTTCATTCAGGATGCTGTTTGTTTATAGTATAGTCTCTGAATGGTAGATGTTTATTCTGGTGCAATTCTTTTGTACACATACAGCAAAATATGTAAAAGTATCAGGAATCTCTTTGCATTTGCCATGCCCCAGGAGAGAGATTGCTTTCATTCTGTGTGTCATTGTTTATACCACCAATTGTCTATGTACAAATAACTTCTATTATCAGGTTCTGTTAAGTCCAGTTCAAATACTTCTTGCTCAGCTGCAATGAAAAGCCATAATCCATACCTTAAAAATGTGTCCTCAGCTTTTATCTTGGAGAAAATGTGAGGCAGGTGGCGAACGAAGAGAACCAGATGTCTTCTGTAGCTGATCTGCAGAGCCAGGGTAGTGCAGAAAGGCTGATACGGCGCTGGGTGGGAATGGGTGTAGGCATCTCACAGTTTTGGAGGGGTAGATGGAATTTCCAGCAGTCTGAATTCTGAGTGAGAAAGTTTAGATCAGATCAGTCAGTTCTTTCCTGAAATGATTCCTGAAATGATAGCACCCCATTGTAATGTTTAAACTTTATATTAAAAAAAAAAAAGTTACAGGTGTGTGAAATCCAGTTGGAAGCAGAAACATTCAGGCCCTGGGCGTTTGATAGGGTGTGGGACAGATTTCTTCGGGCAGCAGCCAGCTCCAGCTCTACTCTGCCACGTCAGGAGGCAAGAGGGCAGGAAACTGGTCCTGGGACATGGGCTTTGACCAGCGTTTGACCAAGAACGTAGCGAAGGCGTGTTTCGGGAAAGGACGGATAAGGGTAGTAATTTTAGGAAAGGATCCTTCCATCTGTGCAGGTGTTTGAGTGGTTTTGCTTGTGATCCCTATGTAAGTAGGGGAGTTGGCATGTCTGACCTGCCGATTTCTTTCTTTTTTCTTTTGTCTTTTTTTTTTTTTTTGTAACTCAGCCAAGGGAAAGGAAAGGAGCAGGGCAGCTGCTTCTCTATTGCTGCCAGCTTTCGAGGCTGCATCTCCTCTTAAAATCTGTGGTAATAATGTACCATGTTAAAAAAAAAAAACCTCTTGTCTCCTGCCCAGAGACTTGGTTTCTTTCTACTGCAGATATTTTCATTGAAAAATATAAAACTGTTGAAACTTTGTCAAGCTATTGAATTAGCCCCTGGGCCAAGAGGCGAGTGGTAACTGGTGCAGGTACTCTTCTAAGGCTTAAGCTCTGGGCTGGCCCTGCCAGCTGGCTGTGAAACCAGTTGACACTCTCATTTCTGTGCCTGCTTTCTGCTTTTGAAGGAGATGAATCATGTAGGAAGAGGTGACAGGTTACCTTACCACCTGATGTAAAATTTAAGATTTTTGCAGAGAGCTGTCATAGACCTCACAAGATATTTTATTGAGAAGAATTAAATAGAAAACAATTCTAAGGAAATAAGTACATTTTTTGTTGTTAGATCAGTTTTTTTCATTTAATATTTGCAACAATGATTTAAAATAGCTGAACTGATTTAGTACTCTGAGATTTGAGTCTTTAAATGTTCATCTGTCAGACCAGTGTATCATCCTGAGACTTACTTCCAAAGCAATGTGCTGGAATATTTTATTTGCGATGACTAGATGTGTGCTCTATGTATTCATTAGAACAGCACACCATTAGCCTAAACTTAGATGCTGCACTGCACTTAGCATCTTTGCAAGCAAAGTGTTAAGAACTAAACATTTTCTGTTGTATCATTCTTTACTGAATGCAATCAGATATTGAGTCACCCAGGTTCTAATGAGTGCCAGCAGCAGACATATGTAACTTCATGACAGATTAAGTGTCATCTTTAATTTGAGCTATCTCAGAGTTCTTGTATAAATGAATACAGGAGAGACAAATTATGTCATTTAATGTTAGTCACTTTTGTAGTTACCTAAGCTACCACGGGACAAGAAAACCTCTTTCAGAGAAATGAAACCCTGGGGCAGTGGTGAGAACAAAG
>NW_008623372.1:10948-17044 GCF_000691845.1 Merops nubicus | reverse complement strand
CTCCTGAGGGGGCCCACACCTTCCGAGATGTAGCATTGGCACAAGACACAGATGCAAAAGGATTCATGAGCTTGACCAGAGCTGGCTTCTGAAAGTAAGAGGGAGAGAAGTGAACTTTGGAGTTTAGACATCTGTCTTTGATAACGTGTGTGTTGAACTTACCCAGAATGACAGATCTCTCTTGGGTATCCCCATTAAAGTACCACTGCCCTCACATTTAGATTATTTACTTTGTGACTTTACATTGGATTTGTTTCTGTTGCTAAGTAAATGAATCCAAAGGTGTTAGTCTTACATAAGGGACCTGTCTTTTCAGATGTGATGTTTGTGGAGAAGATGGATAGTGTGTTGGGAGATGGTTTGTCCTGCCTGTGTAGGGTGGAGAATAGATTGTCTAGTACAATGCTTGAAATGTCATCTAGCTGGATCTTAGTGATGCAAACTACAGTGGATGATTTGTTACTAATGACTCAGATGCTGTTTGTTGTTCGTAGGTCTTCCTTTGATCATCTTTCTTTTGTGGTTTTTTTTTTTTTTTTTTTTTTTTTGCCTTTTCCCATATCTGGTTCTTTTCTTTTTTCTTCAGACTTGATCTCAATTTCCTGGGCTTTTTTGTATAACTATTTACAAAAACATTCCCTTTGGAATAGTGCTTATCCCTTTTTATGTTATCTCTTTCATCTCTTCACTGCTGACATGCATAAAATTACGATCTCTTCTAGTTAGTGGTTCAGGTCTTAAATGAACTATAAGTAACATGTATTAAATAACTCAGGAAAGCTCAATCTTAAAACCAGCTCTTCCAAATTGCAGTAGCTTTGTCTACAAGGTGAGAGCCTTTCTCAGCAGAAGGTTACAGAAGGCAGAAGTTTTTTGTTGTCTCATTAGAAACTAATTTCTGATTCAGCTTAAATAAGTAGTACTTTATTAAGGATTTTGCAAGGCTGTGCAGAGAAATTATAATCAGGGCAGGTAAAGTGGGGAGGTGGCTTATATAAGGACATCAGCAGGATCTGAAGGACCCTGCTCTTGTGCAAAACATCCAAATGTTTGAATAAATTGACTCGGTTCCAAAACTACTATAATATGGCAATAGGCAAACACCCATCAATATTTCAGTGGCATAAAATAAATTACCTCAAAAGCTAAATTAAGACAGATTTTTAATTGGTATTCCTGATTTCACATCTGCCCGTCTTCTCCTTGTAGCTGCACTGCTTTCATACACGCAGATGGTTTCCTAAGTAGCTTAGGCTGAGCTACGACCATGCTGCCTGCAGTGTGCATGCCCAGCTTTGCCCTAGCCATGTGCTCCTGCCGCTTCCTTTACACCAGTCCTGGCACTCATGAGGCCATGGAAGAAGTTGGTCATCCAGCTGAAATCTAACTGAAAATTAGTGTTTAAATAAGATCACTGATATGCAATGAAACTGAATCATTGCTAGGGTTGAAACAAAGTATGGGACAAAGTATGGAAAAGGATGGGACGGACCCTTTTGGAGTAGCCTGCAGATAGACCAATTTAAGGCAGTTGTGAATTTATGATGTCTGTGATGTGCTTAGCAATTCACATTGTATGCTTGGAAAATGACAAAAAATTAATTTTAATTTTCTTTTTTTATGTGAATGATTTAACTGCAGAGTTCCTCTGAAGGGTTTAGCATATTTTTAGAATATCAGTTTTTCAATTTTTAAACAAACTTGTTAGTGGGTTTTGTTTATTTGTTTGTTTTTTATCATATATCTCTTACGATACTCATTCTGCTATGTGGAATTCCTTAAGTATGTCTTGTTTTGAATCTCATTTTTTTCCTTTTTCCCTCCATTACCTATGTTTAAAAAAGCTTATTGTTTGGGTTAACATCCTTATTTCAGGTAACAATGAAACTTTCAGAATTTATTTGAGAAATTGCCCCAAATCATGACTTAACAAGCAGAAGCTCAGCCCAGTACTATTTCTTCCTCTCTATTGTACCAAGTTTTATTGCTTGGTCTAGAAAGAAAACGTATCACAGCTTATGTCTGTTATATTTTCCTACTATTTTAATTAGCTGTGCTGCAAACAAGCACCAAAACAGAGGTGGCTAGATAACAAATGCTGCACAGGGTCTTGGAAGCTCATGAATTATAGTCGTGGTTTGCCAAAGTAACTTAGTGACTCAAATTACTTTCATCTCTATCCTCTGCATTAAGTGTTAAACATCAATTATAGTGTTTAGTTGTCTGCTATACCTGACATTTCAGCAGGTAAAAATGTTGGCACTATGCCATGCTTTAAAGATGAAAAATGCAGTCATTGCTACTCTCATTTTTTTTTCTTTTTAAGGATTTAAAAAAATCTATGATCATTGATGCAAAGATTTTCTTTTATTCTCTTAGTTCCATTCCTGTACTTTTTTAAAAATCTTTTTTCTAGCTTATACCAAGGGCAAACTATAAGCAGAAAGTTAAGTCCTACTAGTATCAGTAATACTATAGCAGGTATGCAAATGCTTGGCTGAGAAGGGTCTTTGCTTGATTTTTGCAATTCAGCCATATAAGTGCTTATGAGGGAGAAAGTCCCTTTGCACTGGTCTGGGAAATATCATACTGAATTTCTCAGCCAGGCAATTAAGTCAGCCTAGAATGTTCCAGATGAGAACAGCATGTTCAACAGAATGCAAAGTTGCATTTCATAGATTGGGTTGTTTTAATTCAGAGTGAGGTCATCAATGTGAATATTTCCTTCAGTGTGATGATGACTAGAAGCCATTGCCTATTGTGCTGTGACTGGCCTTTACCATTTGTGGTTTTAACCAGATTCCAGTGTTTCTTGTATATCTGTCCTCCTTTATATAAAATATTACAGTAGAAGTATTTTAGTGGTAATATCTGCTCAGTTAGAAGAAGAGAGGCCCTGGAAAATGTGAAAGGAAAAATATGGGCACATTTTTTACCTACTTTCCAACCTTCAGCAAGCTTAGTAAAATATGTGGATTATTAAGTATGTAATTGTACTAAAGCATCTACTGGTATCCATTTGGCACCTCATTTCATGGTAATAATTTAAAATAACTGGTAATAGAAATCAGATGAAACGAAGCCATTTGTTAAAGACATCCAAGCTTAAGGCCAGGCACCCCCTGAATCTTGATTGTTATGTTGGTCTTTAAGTGAGAACATGAGTAAAGACGAATGACAATAATTTTGTTATTTGGAAGTATTACAGTGTACTTGGATCTCTGCTTGTATGTTTCCTGGAACGATTGCTTATGGCCCTCTTCAAGAGTGTTCTTTAGCAATTTCTGAGTGAGGACTTGGCACTCTTTGTGTGTACAGTCAAAAGAACCAGGAAAGAACACTTGGGACTCTTTTGAGATGATTTCCAGAACCTACTAACCTATTCTGAAGAAATTTATTTCCAAGAGGTAAAAAAGACTTCATCTTTTTCCAACAGGAAGAGGGTAGCTGGGACCTGGAAGTAAATCTGGAACACTCTGCAAGAAAAATGGGTACTGCTGATTGAATGCCATGCATGAATAATTTGTTTTGGAGAAAGGTTTTAGAGATTGATGTTCTTGAGATGGAAACCTCAAACGACTGTTTCCTCTTAGAAATAGTGGAAGTTGTTCTGTCTAGGCACAGAAATTACCATATTGTGGTCTTTCAGTGTACAAAGGATCATGACAAGTGTAAGAAATGGAACTTCCTGTTACATTTTTGATTTGCTTTGCTTGTGAGACAGAGCCAAAAAGACTTTTCCTATTAAGTTCATTTGAAAATGTATACGTATCACATATAGGTGGTCTTTGGTTTAGTTTTTTTTCCTCCCAGTGATCTAATCCACAGTTTTCTGTTCTTCTGTCAAACGACTTATGATTCACTACGCGTATCTCAAGGATTTTAAATCCGAAGCAATATCTGCATCATGTGATTACCATTAAACCTCTGTACCCAAGGAACAGGTTACGAGTCTTCATCATAACTAAAGCTATTGTGTTGCTTATTTGAAAGGTATTTTGGATATGCTTATTTCCACCCACATTAGGGAATGTGAACAGAGCAGCTGCTACAGGAATATCACCTGTGTCAGCTGTGGAGATAATTCTTTTATATAGTACCAAAGGGATAAAACTGAGGAATGTAAAATGTTCTTGATATTTCAGACATTTAAAATTAAGTAATTTCAAACTATTGCATAATTCAGGAGATTGTTTACCTTTCAGTGAGAAAACAATCTTTCAGCTACCTAGAATTTTCATCTCAATTTCATATAATAAAAAAAAAGTGTTTTTCTGGCTATGGCTGGAACTTCTGCTGACATCTGTACTCTGGCTGCTCTTTCACTAAGAATAAGGCTTGGGTCCCTGGAGAATGGCTGACATGCACCTACCTCTGAAAACACGCCTGTGTCTGTGGACGCCCGTGATAACCAGAGGCTCCCAGTCTGGGTTGTCAGTCAATGTTCTCTTTCAATACTGGCAGAGAAAATGTTCTGTTCTCACCCAGCAGCAATTGCATGCCCTTATCACTATTTGCCAATTCCCAGCTGAAACACAGACCACATGATTCTCAAAGGAGAGAGGGCATGGATCTGGCACTGCTGTGTCACCTCACTTATTGGCCTGAGTTCTAGTTTGCTGTATATCTGTCAGGACATTTCCGTGGGTGTCATACTCACAGGGCTTGAACTACAGACAGAGGTGTATACAGATTAAGTGCAGGGCCACTGGTAGCTTGCATTCACATTCCTAACTTTAAGTGGATTCATACTAATCATGGTCAATGAAAACTGTGTAGTTTAGCTTGTCTCTTTTGCTCCCTGGCATTCCCAGACCTATATGCCAAGCTCAGTTATGAAAATTTTTTTCCAGCAGCAGCATGTGGCTCTCTGGCAAACTCCCACCAACCATTTTGTTGGCAGCTACTAAGAAGCCTCTGGATCTCTGATGCAGGAAGGCTGCTGATGGGATTCTGATCTACATATTCCCCTGAAAGCAATTCCTTTTAACCTATCTTTCAGTTATGCAAATACTCATTTGTTATATCTGTTTGGTTCCAAACCCAATATAAGTCTCTCAATGCATACAGATCCAATTAGAGCTGAAAGAATAACCTCACATGCCAGCAATCCATGCTGTTCTTTGCCCTTCCATTTTTCATTTGTACACCATCTTTTTGTTCCGCACCAATAAATTCTCTGTGTTCTCCAGAATTCATGTGCTGTGCCCCTTTCTTGCCTGGTTAGGAGATGTGAAAATGATGGGCTAGAAGCTGGCTGTGTTTGAATACTGGCCTGAGACCTCAGTATGGTCCTTCACCATCTCTTGTACATCTGCAGAGGCAAGTCATACGTTCCCCATGACTATCAGAGTAGCTAGAGATGACCAAAGGAGATGTACCAGGCATGCTAAGAGATATTCTTTCTGTGGCCAGTGCTGACAGAATTGAGCCTGGTGGCAGCCTGTCTAGCAAGATGAGAGCAGTTGCTTTACATACCCTTTCTCAGGAGACATTTTGTCCTCCACTTCTTGACACAAGGAATGTAAATGCAAAACCAACTACCCATCTCTTTTAAGCGCTGTGAAATGCTGGGGTCTGAACCCTGAGCCCCTGAATTAAGGCTGACATATGGGTGATTCCCACAGCCCTTCATACAGAGGAGGTGAGTTTGCCTTATAGCTTCCCCCCAGGGTGCGGCCGGCCCTGCAGGGAGAGCCATAAGGGATATGAGCCCCAGGGGTCCCGCACTGAGTGAACAAAGGTCAGGTGTCTGCTTGGGGATAAAAGCTGGGACCACTTGCAGGGAGTCAGGAGTGTCTGTCTGTGGAGTGCACTCCACAGAGCTTCCTGGTTCAGGGCAGACCTCCTGACTCTACTTGGAGATGGGCCCCAGTCTGCTCAAGGCCTTTGTGAATACGGGTCGATTGGGTGAGAGTCATTATGTGGTCACCTTTCTCTTATGTGTTCAGCTTGCTGGTCTGGCTGTTTCCCATGCCAACTGTGGGCAACCTCGGGTCTCTGTTTGTACTGCCTGTTGTGGGCTGAGTTACATCATTTGTGAAATCGTTGGGGGTGGCGTCAATTATGTACCAGCTGATTGATCTGTTTGTACCC
>NW_008623372.1:0-10811 GCF_000691845.1 Merops nubicus | reverse complement strand
TGACAGCCTCTGCTCTGTGCTGTTATTTGCCATTACACAAGACAGTCTCTCCATGGCTGCCTGCTCCTTAGAAACACATGTGAATTAGAACTCAAAACATTTCTGTGACTTAATGGAAAGAACCTTAAGTTTTTTATGAGGGAAGATGGAAATGTTGTGGAGGCACAAAATCTGTTTTAGGGAGGAGTTCCTCATTGCCAGAATAAATTTCTCTCTGTGCGGAGAAGTGATGCTTCTGTTTTCTAGCACTAGATTTTTAAAAACAAAGCCAATGAGGATGACAGGCAACAAATTTTGCATAGTCTCTGTTAACATAGCATACTGACAAACACTTTCATCAAAAACTTGCTAAACTGTGTCTTCCACTATGGCAGGTACTTTCTACGTCATTTGTCTAACAACTGTACAACACAAATTCTTTCAGAAAACACAAGGAGGTTTTGAGTGCTGAGGAAAGGACTCCAGCAAATAGAGTTTTACTGTTAACCTGTGGCCAAAGTTTTCTCTGAGTTATATTTCCATAACTTCACTGAAGGTAAAAGTAGCTACTTGGGTGAAATTATGAGTGGAAGTTTGCCCAAAGTCCCATTGAGTCCCATCAGATTTAAATGGAAGTGTTTTTACCTTCTTTCCATTGTGCCCATATGCTGGAAGAAGGGACCACGTGTGGTCTCAAAATGCATCTACATATGGGAGAAAATGGGAAATAAATTAAAAGCATGAACTTTTCTTGAAATCAAGTATTTGGATGGAACTTACTGCATCTTTCAAACATGGACTTCAAGGTGGGTGAAGGCAAATAATGCCACGCTAGCATTTTTACAGTTCACATATTCCTTTTGCTGTTGACTTTTCACATGCACTTAGTAGAAACAAAGACAGTTCTCCATGATTTTTTCATGAGTTTTAGACCTGTTTCAGGCAGAAAAAAAATCATATTTTGTCATATTTTCCATACATCAATGTATAACTTCAAGAAAGTCATTGTGTAATGTGATGTTGTTTAATGTGATGATGTCAATAAAATTCCTCCATTTCAGCAGTTTGCCTCCCAGTTTAGCTTTAGATTCCTCACCACTTACATTTTGCAGGCCTGAATGAAGATGCCAATATTGTATTTTTACTCAAATTGAGTGTGCCTTTGTTAGGTGCTAAGTTTTATTCCTTAGGATGCAGCAGAAGTGTGCAGCAGCAAGATTTCTCCAGTGGTGAAACCTATTGAAGAGAACCCAGTCATGAATCTCCCGGCTGTATCTGTTTTTTCTGCTTGTCTAGGTGGGAGTGCTGCATACCCTTATGTGCTTTGACCTGGTGATTGAAAACACTGTGCAGGTACGGTGGCTACAGGGGGAGGAGGCTACAGCTCAGCTCACTCTAAATAGAGCACTACAGAATTAGTGCTTTCTCCTTTGGTGCCGACTGAATGTTATGCAAATCTGTGATCCTTGTATAAAGCACTTTCTCTGTGTAATTAGGAATATTAACCTTTTTCCACCCCCCAACGAATTGCTGTTGCTCATGTTTTGACTGAGGATCAGGGGTGCCTGTCAAGCCAAATTACTGGAAATTATTGAATTGGAGCCTTATGTAGAAGTTTTGAATCACCTCTTCAGTAGGTCCATTCAACCCAATGCAATTATTTGAATCAATATGGATGTGAAAATGGGGCCATTGCTTTGTTAGGTTCTGCTGCTCCGTATGGTGAACAGCCTCACCACGTCTTCACACTCCAGCTGGGTTTCTGCCCACTTAAATCGTGGCTTGAAACCATGTAAAGCTACAGAATTTCAAAGCCTTCAGGTTCATATTGAATGGATAGAATTTGCCATCGAGTAAATCTCTCATTGGCAGGAATCTGCTGATTTCCACTCACAGTCACTGTTGTTTCATGTACGCATAAAACAGCTGCTTCACCTACTCACAAATGCAGACTGTCCCTGTTAGACGGACTACATTCAAGGAGATTTTTAACCTGTGTTTGCGGAGCTGTTATTTAGAGTATTTTTCCCCTCCACATTCAGGAATGTTCTGATATTGTCTAAATTAAGTAACTGCTGAAAGAGGTGTTTGCCCATGAAACTATCTGCAAAATACCGTGCTGAAACCCTGATATTATGTAGTGGATATTTCATAATATCCCTAAGTGCATTAGCATATACATTGTGCTCAGTATTGGGTCACCAAAATGTGGTTTTCTTTCTGAAAAAAAGATGCACTCAGCTATGTGGCAATGAATCAGAATATGCATCATGTGGAAGTATGCTTCCCCTGCATTAGGAATCCTGTGTCTGGGTGCTCTCTGTAGGCATATCCTGCTGTATTTCTGCTGCTGAATAGTTTAGCCTATTTTTATCATCGCAGCATTCTCTTTATGCTCTCATTTTGTGAATTTCCAAAGTCTGTGTTGTTGTGTTGTTTTGAAGACAAAGATCTGCAAAAGCAAGTATCCAGGACTGCTGTTGATCAGATATATGCTACCATTTTTCCTCACATATGCAAAGGGTTAGGTGCACAGGTAGTGTAGCTGAGTGGTAAATCGTTAATCTAAGCTAACTCAATTGCTTTAGATCCTTTGCCCACACTCCAAGATTACTGAAAATCTGAAGTGAAAAGCAATTGAATTAGTGGTAAAACCTGATTTAGTAGTGGAATAAAGAAACATCAGAAAACTGTCTGTAAATTTCAGCTTCTTGAGTTTGTTTCACAACCAAAAAAAAAAAAAGCCACGCACTTTGCCAGTTTTTGCAATTCTGTGGAAGTAAAAAAGGCAAGCAAGCTATAAAGTGGGAAGCTCCTGTTACTGTGATCATAGAATAGGGATGAAACTAACGCTTTAACTATGCATTAACTAGCAATTATCTTGCCTTAATTTAAAATTATTGCATGCAAAGTATAGGGAGATCACAACTGTGTATTAATTTTGTGAAATGTAAAATATATATACGTGCAAACATCTCTGAAACCTATTTTGCAAATGGCACGATCAATCTTGTAGGCTACTGTAGTACTAAAGACCAAGAAAAGCATCCAATGTCAGCAACATCTAAGCTGTGGAATAAAAATCAAATTAAGCTGGGAATGACATCATCAAGTGTTTGGATGTTAATGTCATGAAATCCAATATAAAAAGTACAAAGAAAAGGGTGAATTATTTTCCAGAATCTCATCCCAAAAGTTATTTTCAATTAAAAAAATCATGGTACAGAATGCTTAGTAGAGAAACAAACAAACAAAAAGTGATAGATTCTACAGGCTCTTGACAGAAGCTGGTCTATAGCATCATCTAAAGAAACCCTCCAAGCAACAGTTGAGATTTGTGCCATCTAAAATGTAGGTCAGCAATTAAAACTAATAGTAGTGAGCTATGATTTTTCTGTGGAGACCCTCTGAAGAAAGAGTACACCAGTAGAAATTTTTAGCTGCCATTTGAATGATATAGCCCCATCCGAAAAGTTTAGAGCTTAGTTCAAGACATACTCTATATATGGCTCTGGCAAGCTGTACACTTGCACTGATGGAGGAAAACAGGCCGAGTTGCAGAACCTTTTTGAAAACTCATTTGGGAGCATTCTTGCAACCTGGTGTTGCCTATATTTTCTAATGGCATCTCCTTTGTCCGTTCTGAAGGGATGGAAGTAGAAACCCAGCAGGGAGGATTGCTGAGATGCTGAAGCTTTTTGCAATTTGTGTGAAGGAGGGAAGAGTTCATTCATCAAAAGGAGAAAGATATATCTGCATTGTTTCTCAGGAGTGTTCCCCAGAAGCTAAGAACAGGCTGGCATTAATGTGTTCGTTCTTTTAATTGCCATGGTGTGGCTGTGGGGGTGGGATGTCTTTGAGCAAAAAGGTAATGTTATGATCCAGATTCTGCTTGTAGTAGTTTTCCCTCTAAGCTCAGTGGGACTTTTTTGACCCCACTCAGTTTAGTCAGGTAAGCAGTAAGTTTTGCCAACTTACCCAAGTGATAGAGAGTTACTGGCAGTGGACCTCCTCTAGAGCCAGTTTTCTTTCCCAAGTTATTCCACTCTGTATGGAAAGTACAGCTGGACACACCAGAGGAATGTTTTCATGAGATGCCTGATTGATTGTTCTTTCTATGTTTTCTGGCTGTTGAATAGAGTCCAGCTAGGCTAAGTGTTTCCAAACAGCAAATCCTTCCAAAAAGGGGAAGATCAACTAAATATAATCTGAAAGTGTATTAGGCTGGCTTTCTTTTATTTCCACTTTTTCAGATCTAAATATGATTCCCTTGGACATCTGAATGAATTACTTCAAGAACTTTGATATTTTCCTACTTCAGGAAAACAAAATGAAATGGTTCTCGGAGGATCCTCATAAAATCTTTTTGCCCCGTGCTAAGTGGCAGGCAGCAGGCGGGTGCAGAGTCCCAGCAAGGTCCCTGGGGATCTGCACATGTGGTGTTTCCTCTGGCCTTTGCACATGGACTCACAGGCACACATGCCCATATCACTTCCTGGGAGCTACATTGATACTTTACTACACTACTAATTACCTCAGCACCAGCTGGGAGGGTGAAATGGCAATGAGGGAGAGAAAGTCAGAGGGTTGTTCTTAACGGTATCAGCTGATAGACTTAATTATATGTTTACTTTAAATTTTCAAAAGGGGTTTATCATTTTAAGTGCTCAGTTTGAGAGACCTAGGGCTTTTTTCTTTTATTCAGAGGTCATCCAGTGTTTGCTGTTTCTGTGAATTACAGCTGGAAGTTTGGGGACTTAGCCAAGTGTGTCCCCCTTTCCTTTTTAAACAGCATGTCATTGGCATTTAAGAGCAACTATCCAATGTCTGCACATACGGAGTCATGTCCCTGATGTATTAGGCTTTTTAGTGTCTCATTTGTATTGAAGCATACCACAAATGAAAAGAAACATGAGGTCATTTAGAAATAAATCATCTTCTTTTACTAAATTACTTACATTGCAAATCGTACTTACAGTGACTTCCCCACCCCCTTTTTCTCTGTTGTGGTGATTTTGTTAAACATGACAGATAATTATATCTTAGTTGATCCCTTGGCTATTGTACTTAAAAATGGCTGGTTTTTCTTAATTCACTTTTAATTCACCAGTTGCCTACAGCCTGCAATAAAAATGAATGCAAACTATGTTTAAAAGCTTTAGAAGGCAGATCTGACAAATGCAACATAGGATTTAGAGACAAAAGGCAATTGACCACTCCTACCAGATCATATCCCAACTAATGAGAGGGTTTGGGATCGACAGAACTCTTTAGACATTTGGCGCCTCCTCACAGGCAGCTAAATCTATGGCTGTCAAAGTTGGGCACCATGTTGAAGTCACAGCAGAGGAACATTCTGGGAAACTTGGGAACAGAGGACTAGAAGGGATTGCCTGAGTCATCAGGTCCATTTTCCTACTGTTGCAGACATCCATGTTTCATAATCCCTTTCATTAAGTTACCAAGATCTATCTTAAAACTAGTTAGATTGTTTGACCCCACCGCTCCCCTTGGCAGGCTGTCACAGAACCTCTTTCTTCTGATGGTTAGAAGCCTTCTAATTTCCAACCTAAATATATTCATGGTCAGCTGACGCCCATTTGTTCTTTTGCCAACACTGTCCTGAAGCTGAAAAAAAAATAAAATCTCTCCTTCAGTTCAATCCCTTGATACAGGGGATAGCATGTCCCATTTATTCATTCTGCTGCTCTATCAAAGCTAGGTCCCTTGGTTTTTTCTCCTCTAAGGGCATCTCCTTTTTCCAGGAGTGCTCTTCTCTGAGCAAGCTGCTCATCGTTTGAGTTCAGCATTTTTTACTATGAATAGTGAGGTTTGACCAGACTATGCCAGTGTGAGATCTTAACAGTCTTGTGCAAAAGGGGCAATGCATACTTCACTCTGCGATGAACACCTCAGTTCAGAATTGTGGTTCCAAATTAAACTGGTAACTCAGATGAGAAAGAACATACCTGCAGTTGTCACAATATGAATATTGCAGTTCATAAGCAGAAAGACAGTGCAAGCTAAGAAACAGGTCTTACCCGGTATCCAGGCTCGCTGCATGGAAGTCTTAGTTTAAAAATGTGCCTTTGAATTTTTTCAATAGAATCTTAATAATGTCACTCTAATTAAAGCTGCTTATTAATGAATTTGCCCTATATGGTGCTGTTGATCATCTTCAGACAACGTGGAGTCTCTCTCACGTATGAGATGATTGCTTGCAATGAACTAACATACCTGTGTAGGGTGAATAATAAACTGAAACGTTTAAAATAAACTACCTAAAGCAGATTTAAAGTACTTATGGTTTGGAAAGCCTTGCTTTACCAGTAGATGGCAGAAATCAGCTTAATTTGGTTTCAGAACATGTATAAAGAATACATTGAATAAATAATGAATTGAAGTTGAAATAAAGCTCTATTTATGGCAACTAGATGACAGCAAAAATTATCAACAGGAGAGCAGCATTCATATTTTGCATTATATTGCCCCAGTGGGCTTTCTGGTTAAAATAATTTTTCTGCCAATGCACTTTACTCTGAATTTTAAGGGATTTTGACCTGATTCTGACCTATTCAGACCTAAGCAGAAATCCTAAGGGAGTCAGTGGCTTTGGACTTGGTTCTGATTTCATGAATGTAAGTCTCCTTGTTTTCTCTAGACACTTTGTCCTGCACAGAGTGCAGATTTGAGTTTATTTATTCTGCTGGTAGGGTCGTTTCGTTTTTCTTCCAAGACAGAATACATTCTCAAACTAAAACTTTCATTCTATCTCTTTAAATACCACTTGACAAAGAGTTTCATCCATTAATTTTCCAGCTCTTTTTAACTGGGCTGATTTTAGCTCAGGGCATTTGGTACTTTGGAAGACAGCCCTGTGTCTTGGAAGACACATCCCACACTGAGATGTGGAGGAGTAATTCTGACAAAACTCTTACCTCATCTTCCACCCCTCCCTTGCCAACCATGTGGCCACGTTTTTCATGGGGAATCCCAGCCCTGGTGACTGGACAGATTGGCTCCTTACTGTAGAAAACAGGGCCATGTTACAGAGCATAGAAGCAGTCCCAGATCAGTCAGCTGCCTCCCTGTCCTCTCAGGTGTTGCCTCCACCCTGCTGGAAACCGGGGAGTCATGGCCCATTTTCTCTCCATCTCTCTCTGTCCCTCTTTTTTCTACTAGGTGTCTTCACTGTAGGTTCATTGCGGGCACCATCAGTGCACATTTGCTTCAGAGTTTGTAAGAATGGTGGATTTTTCTTCACAAGACCACAGCCTATGTGTGATTCAGCTGAAGACATTTGTTGCAATGGGAGAGAATGTAAGGAAGGAAAAAAAGGTTATGTTAATTGGTCTTGCTTGAAAGTTGATTTTTTTCAGCCTGATAGGATTAAGTTGATCATATTATCCAGTATAAAAGGAATTCCAGTTCAGCTTAGTTATTCTGTAAAAGGCCACCAATAATTGGATGAAAAAATGCTGGTTTGGTAGGAGGGATTAGAACAACAACACAGGCTAAGAGCAATTTTATATTTTATTAACTTAAAGGCTAATCAATAGTTAATGATTGTTGGGGGTAAAAAACCCCTCTTACACACCTCCTTCCCTCATAAATAAAATTATAAAAAAAAAATCTCCTTTGAATTGTAATGAGTCAATATAACTTGGACAGACATTTACTTAGTAATGAGCTGCTAAATGAGGAGGTTTCCTTACCACAGAACATTATACATTATGTTGTATGATGGGAAAAAAACCAAACCAAACCAAACCAAACCAGGCAAAACAATTGAAATAATTGCCTTTCATTTCCTTTAACTTCTCTGTATGTAGTTAATATATTGCACCTCAACCAGGGAAGTCAGTGGGAGAAGTAGGATTTAGTCAACAGCATGTGAAAGTCAGATTCAAGTTACATTCTAGCTTGAAATCTCTTTTATTTTTAACTACTAGAGGTACACGTGTTAGGAACTCTGCTAGCTGTGTGTCACTGAAAAACACTCTCCTGGAGAAGCCTTAGATGCTAAAGGAAAGGTGCTCAGGAACTGTTCATCCCCAAGTGACTGAAAGGTCCCCCAAAGAGACAACACAGATGCAAGGACACAAGAATAATGACAGCATCCTGCAGCTGACGACTTGATGCTTCACAGCTTTTGGAAGGTGACTCTGACTTGACTCAGGTGTGAAGGGTTGCACCTTGAATTAAAAAAAAAAAAATTGAAATAAAAGAGGAAGGGAGGATTTGTTTTAGGAGCTGCATAAGAAAGGAGGGGGGAAAAAAAGCAAGCTTGCATTTGATGATGTGGGTGTCTCGAGTGGCTGCTAGATGGCACTCACACTCATTGTTACATTTTGTGACTGTGGATTTTAAATTTGGGAAAATGATCTTCCATTCAGCAGAGAGCCATGCAAGCAGAACCTTGTATTTCAGTGCTTTTATACTTTAAAGGTACTCTATGATTCTTTGAGGGTGGAGGATTTTGTGCAAATTTAATTATTGTTGTGACAATGCATAGACTCTGGGCAGCATAAAATCCTGCATGGGCGAGACTGGGCTTAAATGTGAGAACAGCTCTTCTGTGCTCAGCTTTGGATGTTTTTATTGATGAGACTATTTTTTAAATGCTCATAGCAAGCAGAGAAAATTAAATTCAGTCTTATGAGACTTACTGTATAAACGGAGAGAGAAAACACATTAAAAATGTCCTGGATGATCATCAAAGCATGATAATTATTTTTATTAGTTGTGTAAGCCCATTTCTGATTGCACTGGCAAGCTCAGTAAAAGGCGGTGTGTGTTTTAAAAGGGATTAGGATGAAAAGAGGGTGTCTGCCTTTCCTTGTCCATGAGCTAGAAGGAGTTTCATGTAGAATGAGAGGAAGTGAATTGGAGGCAGAGGGAGTTACTGAGGAAGCGGTGGTTCCAGAGGCACTGGCATGGTAATGGAAATGAAGAACAGGAGGAATTAAGAGTGGGGGTGTAGGCAGGGATGGACTTGTGCAGGGTATGGAAGATTCCCTCTTGCCTCTGGTGTTTTCCAGGCAAATGCACACTCATCTAATCTTTGCTATGGACCATGAATATCACTCTTAAATTTCTGACTGTATCTAAAAGTACCACCTTCATTTTCCTTCCATAAGACCAAACATTGAAACTGGTCTATCCAGAATAGATGCTAACTTCCTTTTAAATCTCCTGCTGAGCACACACATCATTTTTGCACACTACTCATGTGTATACACACCTTACATGTGAAAGCAGAACCCATGATACACAAGACACCCATGGTTCTAATGTTATGCTCACAGAACCCTTTGTGCAGTGTTATGTTCATGGGATTAATCCAGATATTAACAGCCTAGCTATTACAAGGATATATATTTAAACGAGTGCAGGGAGTTACAGTGATGATGACCTTAACCCTGGTTTTCCCAGATAGTGATATGGCAAGCGTTTCTGGAGGGTGGTATGAGATCAGTACTAAGATATCCTTTAGGGAGGTTTCACCTTTGACACCAGTCAAAAGAAAGGTTTAAAAATAGAGTAACCTGAGAGTCCAAATACCCTTCAGAAATCGAAGTAATCAAAGAGTTTGCTTCTCAAGGCAATGCTGTCTCAGCTGTACTTTAATGCCTCTGAATACTTGCTATCCAGATTTCTGCCACAGGGCAAATCTGGAGAAGCAGGATACCTTACAGCACTGCTAGACTTGTAGCTCAAGGCTGTTTCTGTGTTTTGGGGTCAAGTTTATGGTCGTTGTAAATTACAACCTTGGTAAAGATACTTTAGAGAACAAGGTGCTGGTTATCTGATCATAATGGAGTGGATTTCTGTCCTGTTACAGCCTAGGTGCTTTTTAGAGAGAACAGGCCTGGGATTCTTCAATGCAAAGTCATTTTGTTGCTCCTGGTGTGTGAATATACATCAAAGAGTAAATGCCAATTTCTTCATTCAAGATGGAATATCTGGTGTGAAATCCTCCATACTAGAGTAGCTAGCCAGCTAATATCAATCAAACTCCACCAGAGCTCTGCCTAGGAGCAGAGGGAGAGAGACATGACTTGCTAAGTGACTTTCCAGGGCCTCCCAGTAGCAGCCACCTTACACTTGTTTATTCGTTGTATTTGTTTCAAACCCAGGCTGTACCAGGGCCTGTTACACTCAAGTCCTGTTTTTCTACACATTTTCTCTCTTTCATCTGTCATCAAAATGAGAGGTTTATATGGAGCCAGCACTTAGCAAAGCGTTACTTCCTTTTACCTTGAAAGAAGGGAGGGAACACAGGATATATAGTTTTGAGACACTAGCAGAAGCTATTTATTTATAAATGTGATGAAAACATTGGAAGGGAAAAACAAATATGAATTTAGAATGTGTTTCTTTTAAAATGGAAGATAATGGACAAGTTGCAAGTTTGTTTCACAAAATATTTTTCAAAAATTTTTCCAAGTATGTTGTGTTTTCTGCATTTTGAGATCGTTTCCTTTGTACTTTCCTTTTTGCCACTTAGTGTAATAAGGTGTGTATTGTCAGAAGTATGTGAGCTTATTTTCCACTCTTTAACTTCTTCCCTTCTTTATTTTCTTTTGTGCCTCTCTTTGTTTTAGTCTTCTTCTAGTTTTTTTTTTCTTTCTGGAACTTTCTAAAATGTTTACAAATTCCTGAAAAGTTTTTCTGATTTAAGAAAATCTACAAGGTAGTAAGAGGAAATAGTAATTTTATAACACTAATTTTGCAGTTCTTATAAATTTTAAAAGCAGTTCCTATTTTTCCTAAGGTATTCATAGGTAATGGTGACTTGGGCAGACAAATCATAGAATCATAGAATCCTT
>NW_008623371.1:0-5871 GCF_000691845.1 Merops nubicus | reverse complement strand
CTACGTGGAGGGCCCGAAGCACCTGAAGCGTACCCAGCAGAGCCTCCGGGTAAACTTGTTGCTGAGAAATTCGACGTAGGCAGGCAAGAAGTCTGTCTGCGTTATCCTATAGCGAGATTCCCGCGACCCCCCGTGAAAGCAACGCCCGTGTCGCGGGCTGCCAGCTGACGCACGTCTGACCCCTGGGCTCTCCCACCAGCCTGGAAGGTCAGCAGCAACCACTTCTTGCGCCGGGGAGAGAAGGAAACTTGTCAGCGGGCCTGTGAGATAACAAGCGCAGAAAGGCAGTATCGGGTGAGGTTAGTTAAAAAAAAGTAAAAGCAGGTAATGAGCAAAGAGAAAAGCAGCAAATGGGGATCCAAGAGCAAATAGGAACCTGTGTTTGTAAGGATATTAGTAAGCAGTTGGCCTAGATCCAGTAAACTAGCGGAAGGGACGGTGGTTGCAATGGCTGCTCTGATTTCTGTAATTAATTAAGGCCTGTTGCAAAGAGGCTGTTACAACATTCAGTCAGGGTCGGATCATGTTGGTAAGGTGGTTTACCCCCTCTGCCTGCCCCAAAAGCACATTGTTCTTGTCTGTGGGTAATTTGTTTTCCCCCCTTGTCTAGTCTAGAAGAAACTGGCTTCCTTTGACTATCCTTACTCTGGAAGCAATGTCAGTGCTTCCAAATACAGCTGCGTGGCAGATTAATTTGTATGAGTAAAATGAATTTGTTTACTTTGAATCATAAAGAAATTTATTAATTTTAGTATTTTAATAGCTCAAGTGGGGAAGAAGGGATGCAGGCTTGGCCCTTCCTGCTACTCAGTATTCTGACCATTTTCCATATAGCCACAGCCGTTGCTGGCAACTTTCTGCTGATCACAAAATGTCCTTTCGACAGTGGGAACTACAAGGTGAACAGAGGTGACTAAAGTATGCCTCTCAATAATGTAACAAAAGAGCTGCAAGAAACTCGGATTTCATTGTTCTTCTGTCATTGCATGTGATTTTTAATGTTTTGCAGTGCTTTTCCCTTAACTTCGCTCTTGAGAATTGTTATCTTTAGATGCTCCTCTAAATGAAGAGTGACTGGAAGAGAATCTAAAGGAGACCGTGAAGAACAAGCAGAGATTTCATAAGTGTTTCCTATGAGAGTAATGGAGAAGGACTGGGAATTATTTCTTCTAGAGCTGATTGAGGGGAAAATAGAACCCATATGTAGGGACCTGCTGCAGAGAGGATGTCATGGTGAAGAAAGAAGTGATTGGCTTGCATTTCAGCAAGGGAGATGTAGGTCAGACACAGGAAAACATTTTAATGGGAAGAGTAATCGAGCACGAACAAATGACACAAGCCAAACTAGTGGAATGCCTGAGTGTGGTCATGAGGCACATTAAACATTTCTCAGGTGTGGTTTAGTTAGCACTGTTTTACATCTGGAGAAAATGAACCAGAAGACCCTTGCTTTATATAAACCTGATAGATATGGTTATGAAGAAGCAGTGTGTTTATACATGTGAAGAAGAATGCTTACTCGCCATGACTGTTTCGTACATGCTTCTTTTATACATGTTTCTAGCTTATGAACAACTCCTCATGAGCTGAACAGAACACCAGTTGACAAAAGCAGGAAATCTCTCGTGTATACACTGCAAATCCCACAGACTTGTTAGAGAGAGAAGCCAAGCCTAAGCTTTTCTGTTAGTCATTCTGTTCGTTATAAACACACAAATGTTTTGGCCATTGTGTAGCCTTATGGTGCATTCATTTTATGACATAAAGTGAAGATTAGCATTAAACAAAAGAAGAATGTAGTCAGAGTATGAGTCCTACAACTCATACCTTCTAGCCTACATAGGAGTCGTCATGTTGCTGAGATTTTTCTTGCAAGTCCTGTAGGATTGCTTCAATATAAAAAGTTCACTTTTTTACTGCAATGTATACCTAGTGTAATGTTAGATATCTTCATAAAGAAGCTTGTCATTTTTTTTGATGGAAAGGAAAAGATTGGAATATTTTAATGAGGCAAAACTTCATGTGGTGGCTGTTAGGCAATAGCTCTGGTTCCAAAAAGTGAAGTCAGCTTCCTCACAGAAGTGCAAGTATCTCTTCAATTAAATCCTTTTGCACAAATTATTTCTGTTTGGACTTGGGCTTTGACCCTGAGAAGTGCTGAGCACAACATTTAATTGTCTGTTTTTTACATTGGTGCAATTTAATGAGTTTGAACATTCTAACTAATGGTTGCTACCTGCCAAATTCAAGGTTTTATGACACTGGTGGTCAACAAATGCCAAAGGTGGAGTTGACAGAGAACTTATTTATTCTTTAGTAGATATCAGAAGAATGAGAGTTCAAAATGTAGATACCAGTGACTATTTCTAAACATGCCTGAATTGAATTAGTAGAGTTTTTTTCAGCATTGTGTAGTCAGCTGTATAGACGCAAGTTTTCTGGCAAGCTTTATCCTGTAAAATCACTTCAGTGACAAGCATACCTGAGTATAACTTTTAGTCTTGCCACTTTAATTTCTTGTCTCATTCATTAGATAGGTCCTGGCAAAGGGAAGAAGGGAAGTAGAGAAGTCCTGCAGAAAGCAGTGCTATTACCTTAGCAGTACATAGGAGCAGTACAGCCAGTGTTCCCACATCGTGGTCTGAACGACCTGAACACTGCATGTTTTGTAAAAGATGCCCTAAAGCAGAGACCTGGGAATGTATGGGTGACTGAGGCAATCTAAACCACTTTGGAACATCAGAGTAATTTCGTTCATTAAGAGAACAAAGTGTAAGGCGTGCATTTTCTCCTCTTGCTCCTTCCGTCTTGCCAAATTTCCTTACTTTTTAATAACCATAGGTGAAAGGCAACTGACTTTTGTTTACCATCAAGAAGGCAGTTGTAATACTTCTCAATTTTTACTGATATAAGGTGCACAGATAGTTCCATTGCATAAGCTTAATTACAGAAAAAAAAATTATTACCCTTCTAATTAAAGTTGAGAAGCTGAGATAAAGCATTCAGTATATCTGAAAGTACTGAGACTACCTTATCCATGCTATGTTATGTTTCAACATTAGTTTTCCGTGGTAAAGGGTTGTTACAGGGAGCATACACAAATGTATCTTATCTTGGTAAGTCATAGGATAAATGTCTTATCTTGGTAAGTCATAGGATTGTTGGCAGCAGGAAAGCAAAACATCATAACATGCAGCTCTATGTTAATACTATATACTTACTCAGGAATAACAAATCTGTAGAGAAAAGCCTCACATAAAAACATGGCCCCCTTTGACTCAGGATAGTTGTTTAGTAATGTTAAGTGCTCCCAAGTCCTACAAAACCCCTTTTTGGGCGTGGCTAGAAACTTGGAATTGGATGCTTTAAAAGATACAAATTGTGGTTAGTTCAAAAAGAAAAATTATGTGATAAAGCAGTCTCCAGCTTCACTGGCAGAACAGAGAAGAAGCTAGAGGTAGGATGTGAGACTTCTTAGAGAAGTTCAGATGTTCAGCAGCTAGAATACTGATAGAAAAAAAAAAAAAAAACCAAACTTGAATGGTCCAGTGTTAATAGATTTTTAAGTATAAATTTTAACAATAAATATGTGGCCAATTGTGACCAAAACTATTTCCTAGGAAGATCCAGAAGGGCCTAAAAACTGAAAAAAGACCTAGACATTGAAGTTAAGAATGGATTTTTCATAAGGTGAGTTTCAGTATGAAATAGAAGCTAAGTGCAGTCAGCAGTTGTAGTTTCAGCTCTAATTTTAGTAAGTGACTTGGGGTCTGGTGTTAAACAAACTCATGTAACTGTTACTGGGGAAAGGGCGAAGCTGCTCTGAATAAACAAAACATGAAGCAATTTGCAACTCTTTATCTGGTGTGTTGACAAATGTCAACATGCAGAGATACTACAGGCAAAGGTGAGTGAGCGCTATGGGAGAAGCAAGACATCTCAGCCATAAATCTTCTCTTCCTCTCGTTCTGTGCTCTGATGCTTTGCTGCCTTCTGGCATAACGGTCACCATGTGTGCTGTGGTTAGGTAGTTTTCATACAGAAGAACACATGGATATGAAAACCATCAAGCGAGCAGATTTTGAAAAGGATTTTTCACCTGTTCCCCTCCCTTTTCATGTTTCCAGAAACATTTGGCTGTCCTTTAGGTAACCTTACCAGCAAAATAATAGGCAGGCTAAAAGCAAAGATTAATGGTTAAAAAAGATCAAAAGTAGAAACTAGTTTCTGACTATAGTTACACTGGTATAAATTTTGTATCATTTTAATGAAAAATTAATTTAAACCTATGGGATATGAATAAAGTAATTGTAATAGTACAGTTGGTTTTGTCTAGGTCATTTGTTCCTCCCTCTGCACCAAAATTGTTACTGTTCATAAAGTAAAGCAAGAAGCTTTGCATAAAGAAATTTTAATAGATTAGTCAATAGATTATATCACCAAGCAGACTGGAATTTACATGCACTATTTTTTCATTTCTCTGCCACTCCAGCCTGAGTTGGTAGTGCTTTGGGCTCTTTTCATGTCATAACTCTCCAATGGAAGGACATGAAACAGTCCCACAGGAATAAAAACAACAGTTGAATCCTTGTTTGAATCATTAGCAGAGTTTGAGGACTAAATGATCAGAAATAGGGAATGCCACTTAGTAGCAGGGGTTCTGTGTTTAAGAAACTGTGAGATTTGGAAGCCCTAGATCTAGGGCTTTAGGATTTCTTCTCATACACACTTAACAAAGCATTTGATTTTGCTTGTTTTCTTTATTTGTAAAATGTATAAAATAGTGTTTTCTTACAGCAGGGTGTTGTGAAGATTTAAAGAAAAAAAATTCATAGTTGCAGTCAGGTTTAACACTCTACTTCTTGGGACAGTGTGGGAATACCTTCAGAAAATGGACCAGAGGTTATACCTTCATGTCCATGCTGAGAGTCAGTGAGGAGGAAAACACTGAGAAATCTGGTCCTGTTCCACACAGTGTCTAGTGTCCTGGGCTGAACTGAACCTTTGGATTCTTGTGACTTCAGTGTGATATATTTTGTGAAGATGACCGTTCTGATTAAAGTTGGTATTACATTTGCTTCTTTTAAGAATAGAGTTTACAGAGTATTCAAATATTTATCTCTTATGTTCAGATTGTTTTGCCCTTTTACTGAATAAATAAAGAGAAGCAGTACAGTTATATTATGGTCAGTTATACTATTTGTATGGTCAGTTATACTGTTTTATACTATGGTACAGTTATGCCATTTGCTGTAGTGTTAATGTGCAAATATAATGTTTTCATCTGTAGCCTTTTCCTTTGATGATGAGAACATTCCACATGATGAGGACTCTGTTAGGCTAGAATTACAATTGTGTTCCAAATTTATGGCTGAAAACATTAGAGAGAAAATAATCTGTCTCTTTCAAACTATAAAATGGGCTGATTTTGGGTCCAGTTCTTAAAGCCTTCCCCCTTCCCATTAGGTTTTAGAAAATTCTTTATGTTTTCAGAACTTCTCAAATTTTAGTCCTGTGAAGGTGTGAAAAAAATACCATTGTGTTAGTAGATGACGATCTATCTCATCACCTACACCGTCACCTCTGTTGTGTTTGGAGATTAACAATGCATATCCCATAGGTCTGCCTGTCCAAAGAGAGGAAAGTGGTACCTCAGGTAAACCTTTGCAGAGACCTGGAACACAGATCTGACTGTTGCCAGCATCAGTCCTTCACTCCAAAAGAATGAGATTCAGTAATGGCAAATATTAATTGATTAGAAGAAATATGAAATCGCAGAGCAAGTGAAGGAGCAGATAATGATGAAACAAAAGAAATAGCATTTTTCTTATGACCTTGTATTTCATATTGTCCTGGTTTGGGGTAAAACAG
>NW_008623370.1:0-1238 GCF_000691845.1 Merops nubicus | reverse complement strand
CTAGTGGTCAGGGAGATGCTGGGATGGTCGTTGGTCTTGGTGACCCTGGAGTGATTCTATGACCTCCTACACACATTTAGAACTAGAAAACCAGTTGCCTTCATCCAGGGAGAGGGATTTTCAAACTCACCTGCACATTCTTGTAGTCCACATTTATGCCACACAAGACACATCTTTTAGGAGGCTCTTCATAGGGGTTCTTCATCTGTATGGGCTGAAGTTACAGAATTATTAACAACTGTGAGCTTCACAGGAAAATGAGGCATGTTTTGTTATTTTTAGCATCCCTGCAAAACAGGCCTTGATATTACCAGAGGTCCATAGTGCATCACTGGAAATTTTTCAGTAACTTTCTTATCTCTGTTCCTCTAACACACTGATACAATCTAAGACTTGTCACAGCTCTAGAGCCTTCTGTATCTTCTAAGGTAGTGCTTACACCCTTTACTTATAAGGCAGTATCTAAAGAAGTAACCAGCAAGGTAACTCTGTCTAGTAAGTCACAAGATAAATTTGTTTTTAAATAATTTCAAAGCAAATGGCCCAACAGATCTCCTGTACTCTCCCACACTTCAGCTGGGAGACTCCAAAGTACCTCCCAAGCCCTGAAAGGCTCCTTAAGCTTCAGACCATAACCAGCAACAAATCCTTGAAAGATACAAGTGAAAGAAATCTGATTTTTGCAGACAGAGGTATGATTTAAGCAGAAAAATAATAATTTTTAAAGTTTTTGTTGGTACTAAACAACATTTTTATGACATGGCCACACCTAGTGCAGTCTCTGAAGTCTTTTTCTCAGCTATACCCAGGAAACTGGTTGGTGCTGCCAAAGGTTTTGCTCCACGTTTGAGTTCCTGAGACACCTGGTTTGAGTGGCCAAGCACCAACACGGGCTGGGCAACGAGTGGGCTGAGAGCAGCCCTGCATAGAGAGGCCTGGACGTGTTGCTGGATGAAAAACTGAGTACGAGCCTCCTCCCGGAGCTGTCCAAGGCCAGGCTAGCCGGGGCTTCCAGCCCCCCGAGCCGGGAGAGGCGCCCCCGTCCCGGGCACACGGGCTGGCGCCGGGCAATCCCCGGGGTCCCTCACACCACCTCAGGGTTCTGCGGTCAGTAGCACGTCGGCTGAACCCCGTGCCGAGCAGGACGCCCCGGGGGGGTCCCCGCCCTGCGAGACGCGGCGTGACGGACCCCGGGGGGTTTGGGGCCCGAGGCGCGTCCCGACCGAGGCGCTCACCAG
>NW_008623369.1:10942-20313 GCF_000691845.1 Merops nubicus | reverse complement strand
AGAGCGAGGCGGGGCGGGGAGGGCGGAGGCAACGGAGGGAGCCTGGAGGGCTGCTGTGGCCGGAGAAATTGGTTTTCTGCGTGCGACAAGTCGTGCTGGGGTAAGCCTGTACACCGGCCATGGGTGATCGCTGCAGTGCTGAGGATGAGTGACTCAGGTAAGGCAGCAGATAGTTGGTGGCTGAGTGCACTTTTTATGCCCTATCCCTTTCCTATTTTCTGCAGCTAGAGCTTTTTTCCCTTGATTTATAACCTCGGGAGGGCCTCAGACAGGTGCCAGTCTGGGGAACCAAAACAGTTTTTACCTAAGTTTTAACGTAAGAGTGTTGGGCTTTGGAAGGGAAGCGTTCCCATCCTGTGTATTTAACCTCTGTGGGATTACTACTGGGAAGAGCAGCAACTTAAAGCAAACTCTGATTTTCTTTCTGCACTGGAACTACCTTAATGTTTGTAGAACTTTAGTTATTAGTAATTAGATGAGTATCTCAGAAAGGATTGGGAGAAGGCTTGTAAACTCTCTGTCTCAGCTGTATGCTGAGGTCGCACCCTGTATTTTGGAGGTAGATGTAGGTTACGTGGAGAGGAAGTCCTGGTGGCTGTGGGTGGTAATTAAGCAGCCTGGATATAAAGATTGCAGACGTGCGATATTGAGAATGGGAGCTCCAGTGAGAGCAAAGAAGATCACATATTGGGCATGCAGGTGAGATGAATTACATAACTGACCTGACCATTGACACTTTAAAAATGAGAAGGAATTCTTATTTGCTAGGTAGGTTAAGCCGGTGAGGACCTGGAGAGTTACAGGGAAACCTTATACGCTTAAATGTAAACCAGACAAAACCTCTTGTCATTGTAAATCTATTCTTTCCTTTGATCTGAAAGCTTCTCCACAGCTTTTAGTCATCTCCATACCCACAGTTAATACAAGAGAAATGACAAGCTTATTTTCTATAAAATGTTCATAAAGGTTTTGCAGTGGATACGTAGTGGCAATAAATACATCATCTTGTACACCTTAACTAGAAATGTCTTCTCTTTAAGGTAATTATTTAAGAAATTCTGCTTGCTCTTCTGTTAAAAGTACTGAGTGCAGTGATTATGGTGTTGACAACATTTTAAAATGGCATTTTACCCAATTTAACCTGAATATAAAGAATTTATATCATTATATTTTGATCAGCATTGCACTTGCATTGCCAACTGGAAATGTGGCAGAGGTCAGCTGCAAGAATAGACCTGCTTTCAGTTATCAGCCCTTTTAATTTATATCAGTACATTTACTATAATGCCAAGCACAGATTGGTTGTAAATGGTGTTTTGATGTGAACCTACCTGGCAGTACAGAAGAATTAGTGGCAAATAAGGAATATGAGACAACACATAAGTACAATAATCATTAGCATTTATACCACACATCTGAATACATTGTATTCAAGGGAAACTTCATTTCTGCACCTTCTTATCTAGGGCATAAACTCTTCTGGACCAGAATACATAGGTGGGGGGTTTTTTTGTGTGTGCATGGCCTGCACAAAATAGTCTGTTGCAACAGGTAATGGTAGTAAAGTTTTTTTATTAAAACATACAATTTCTTTTTCAATAAGAATTTTCCCTTTAATCTCAATCATTGTATTACAGCTATTGTTACATCCTTAACCTGCTGCCGCATCTTTGCATACATTAGAATATTTTACTGGGAAAGCAAAGCAAACCTCAGCAGTCAACCCTTGTGCATGCTGCTACAGGTAGGGCCCAGCAGCCTCCCATGCATTGGCTTTATATCTGTCTTTGGAGAAAGGGTGCCATGGACAATGGTGAAGATTCCTGGAACTCTCTTTAATTTAGTGCTGCTACTCCACCACAGAGCTGATGAGGATCAGAGCAGGTATAGGAAGAGGAGGAATTGTACACAATTTGTTCAAACAGGGCAAGTTCTTGCTTCTAAGTTCACACTAAATAAGGTAGAAAAGGGCAGCATGTTCCACTTTTTCCTTCCATCTGTGTGTTAGGAGCTTCTAAACTTCAGTTTTCACTTGGTGGTGGCTAGTGCTTCTGAAGAGAGCTGCAAACACTACCTGTGCTTTGTTAAATGCTTGCTGCTTGCTTTGGGAGGCTGAGACCAGACTGAAACGATTTGTAGTACAGGATCCTTTTCTCCTTTTACTTCCCTGTGGCTTAGCTACTTTCCTGTGGAGGAAGTTGGGAGGGAGCTGTGTTCCAAAACGTGCTCTTGGGAAATCCAAAGAATAATTTATTTTCTAAAGATATCTATGCCTTTGTGTGTTGGTTTTGTTGTGGGTTGTGTTTTTTTGTTTGTTTTGTTTTGTTTTGTTGTGTTTTGTTTTGGTTTGGTTTTTTCCCCCAGCCTGTTTCTCAATTATTTAGCAGTTATGGTAAGAGAAGGATGTACAGCACCCTTCCCTTTCACTATGCATTTCTTTGTCATCATCTAAGTAACACTGCAAACAATTCTTGCTTTGTTTGATGCCTAAATTACTCTTTTGTTGGTACAGGCCTTTCAAAGGGTCTGCCCTTGGTTGTTTGCTTTCTGTTGTCCACTTCCTTTTGGAGGTGCTTGGCCTGGTTTAGCACTGTATCCATCCTGTATGAATCAGTGTACACTAAAACTTCATACCTAGAGAATAACCCACTACCTGTTGTTTTGCTATATTCCTTTTCCTCCTATTAAAGAAGGGCCTTTCCAAACTTTGAGTAAGGATGGGAGGTATGATGGATACTGTGCCCTTTGCCACTCTGGACTTAGAGAACTCACATACACCATTTATGACTGTCTTACTAAGTCAGTTCTCAACCTTGCATCAGCAGCAACAGAAGTTCAGACACATTATTCACTTCCTTCATTGCTATCCCAAGGGCAGCTGTTGCATAGACAGAACTCAGGTGGTTTTATTTTTACCAGTACATTGTCTCATCCAGCATAATATTAGAAGATGACGTGGCACAGATTACCTCAGCCCAAATATAGTAGGGAATAAGAATAATTTTTATCTTCCATGCAGAGTATTTAATTGTGTACATTTTATTGTCCTTGTTTCCTTTGAAATGCAGGATATTAGTCAATACTAAAGCCTCAGATTGGTTACTTTTATTATCCAGTATGGTAAATGCTCTATTTCAGCCAAAATGTACACATTATTGTTGCTATTAAAGACTTCCCATCCCTTTGTCCCTGTGTAACGGTATAGCGAAGTGAATAATGAGAGCTGGTTTGTGCAGTCTAAATGTTCAACCATGTCCATAGCCTTCCTCTTGTTTATTCTTCCTCCTCCTTCTTTGAACTCATCATGTGCTTTACAGCTGTCACTGGGACTCGGGTCCATACCTGGAGAGGCAGACGTGCACATCCTGACACTTTTGCTTGCTCACATGCTTTCTCTGACTGTCTTTTGTTATCAGCCCCAACTCAGTTGTTCACACAGTCACTCAGAGAGGGGATAAATTTCACCTCCCTGTGGACAGAGTGCTCTGGGGAGCATAAGCAAACATTTAGAGGCCAGGTGTGAGAGATCATAGCCCAGGAGCTCACTTGCTCACTTCTAAGTAGTTTCATCAATCTGTTTTTCAGAATTTGGGTACACCGTATGTATTTTTACATTTGGGGAAGTTTGTCACAGTCCTGTTTACCTTTATTTCTCTAGGAGATGGTGTCAGTAACTAACAGGCAAAGGTGATCCTTTCCCTGTGGAACTATATATGTAAACACCTGAAAAAAATATCTGTGAGACAGGGTCAAAAAATTCACCACAGAGACAGCAGAGATGTTTTGAGAGGTGGTACAGGCTATTATATGAAGACAACACCATTATTTTTCATGCTACTATAGGTGTCCTGGGGGAATTAGGAGAACAGTCAAGGTGACTAAAGCACAAAGTAGATCTTTAGTGATAAAGAAAGGCACTGGAGAAGAAGAAAATACGGCAGGGAGGTTGAATTACATGATCTCTAGGGTCCCTTCCAACCTAAGACGTTCTATGAAATTATAAACTGAAGGAGGAATCTCACTGTGAAGGAAGCAACATTAGCCCTTCTGTCTTGCATGTTTTCCCAAGAGTATGGTGCTAACTTTCTCACTCCAAGGGAGATGGAGATCAGGAAAAAGGCATCATTGATACATTCCTTATTAGCGATAGATAGAAGGAGCAAATATATAGTGTGGTGTGTGACTTACTCCGAACACAACGCAGGTAGGAAGTAGGAGGATAGATGTGTGGGAGTAGATGAAGGTGCAGGTGGAGCATGATGATAACAAGGAGCTCAGCTTAAGATGTGACCCATTGAGTTTCACTGTGACTCATAAAGGATGGTCATGAGGACTAAGAAAACAGGTGTTTCCTTGAAGTATCTCAGCTGAGACAAGTCTTGGTCTGTTCTGTGAAGCCTTTCAGAAGAAGGAAATGCCATTCTCTGACAATAGAGACAGCAGCATTTGCTCTGTTGATCTTTATACTGGGACTTGTTTCACTGTTCCATGTTCTTGACTAAGAATTGTGGTTAATGATCACAGAATCTCCTAGGCTTGCTTTGTAAGCGGAGTTTTCTTGACTTCCTCTGTGATTTGACAGTTAGCTTTGCTATTGTTTTTGTCCATTGTTTTATTTTGTTACAGCTTCCATAAAAATCCAGAGGTTTAATTGTAAAGTATCTGCAAGAACTTTTATGGCCATAGCCTTTTGTCATTTTTCACTCTCAACAGAGAGAACTTTTTGGATGTGGTAAAACTCACTTCAGATGAGTTCTGAAAAACCACAGTGCATGTGACCCTTATGTGCTATATTCGTAAGTGATTTCATGTTCTGGCCACTATAGAATAAGGAATAGGTTTGTATTTGATGATTTTCCAAGTTGCTTCTCTATGAAATTAGTTGTGCATTAGTCAGACCTGCAGAGGCAAACCTTTCTTTCTGAGTTGGATTACAGCCAGCATGAAAGCAGCAAAGTCAGAATCATTCATTTGAAAGTGAACTCCCCTGATTTTTTAAAGCTATTTTTAGCTGATTGTTGCAGTTTCCTCCTTTGGCACAAAGTATTTTTTCTGTGTTTCAGTGAGTTATATAACATCTCACTTAGGTTTTGGAATGTTCGTTTTAACAGGGTGGATTAGCAGATATTTTCAGTTCTTAAATTTAGGCAGATATAAAAAAAAAACAAAGTGCTAGACTTAGTTACTTCCTGCTTCTGCTTATGTATTTGCCCTCTTTGTTGTTGTAATCACATACTGAAATGAAATTAGTCTTTGGAGTGTACTTGGAAGAAGGGAGAGGATCAAGGTGCAGTAAGTGATACAGATTCTCTCTCCTGGGAACAATCGAGTTTGCCCAGAGCTGCAGAGCCTTGTGGTGGGTTGACCTGTGCTGGCAGCCAGGCCCCCAGATGGGTAATTGCTTGCTGCTTTTCAGCACGATGGGAGAAGGAATCAGAATGGCACATGTTTTGAGGGTGTCTTCTGTGGCCAACAAGAAATAATGCAAACCTAAAGCAACATTAGAAGAATGTCAATCAAAACTATACTGGGCTATCCAGTTAATGGATTTACATGGTTTCCTGCAGTGTTGCTCATTTATGACTAGTGTGACTCTTCTAAAGAATTCAGGCACAATTCCTTTGTTCTTACCAGAGGAGTATTTAAAAAGAAGCCATTACCTTTTGCACAGTAGACAGTAATATAGTAATAAAATCTGTTGATGTAAATCTGGTTGTGCTGGCAAGATTTCTTTGTGCAAATATAACTTATCTTTTTTAAGGCTTTTATTAATGATGCTATACTTCATTTTTTTTGAGTGTATGTTGTGTACACCTTTGTCTACTACTGCTTCATAGTATTTTGGAACCTTTACCAACTCTTCAATGTGTTTTAAATAACAGAAACTCAAACTTCTCATGCAAGGTTGTTTGAATTGAACAAAACAATATAGTCAGAAAAAAATTGTTACATATGTCCCTTTCTTCTTTTCCTTTATCGACATTCTTGTGGGCTAAAATGCATTTACTCACTGGGTCCATACCCTGGCACTAGCTGCTTATACTCCTTGCCATTTACCCAGATAATGCATCTCAAATGCACGAGCCTCCCAGATATACAAGTCTGTTGTGATGAAGGTAGCAGTCAAGAATAGATGAGCACACAAAGCAATCAGGTCAGTGCCTTTTTGCTTCTTGTTGTTTTGAGGATTTTTTTTCCTGATTTTTCCTCCATACCTCGGTGTCTGCTTGGTATTCAGTTTCTCAGGACTAAATGGATTATTCCAGATGGCTTCTTACCTGAGATGCGCAGATGACAGCTGTCATCTTCCTGACTTCCTAACAAGGTCCCTTCTATAAAGACACAGTTTTTCATCCTGCTGCTTCTCTTCCCCTCTGTGCCTCCCTCAGGGCCCTTCTACGTGTTAACTCACTCTTAATGTAAAATACCCTTATCTTTTACTGTCTGGCCGCCTTTCAAATTCACTTCATTTCCAAACCATGTTTATAGGTCTTTTGTATTGTTTCTCAGTCTTCCTTGATTGTTTCCAGCACCACCCCATTTACTGTCATTTGCAGATGTCATGAGTTCCTTTTTTGTTTCCATTTATAAGTGTTTGAAGAACTTGGGTAAGATGGGACTCAGCAGTTAACACTTCTGCACAGCCTAGCACCTTGTTTCTTTACTGGGTTGTGGCATTGTTTATGTCCAAGTATAAGTTAATTAAATTTAGAGTGACTTGTTCCTGAGACCCTTGAAGTTTCTGGTTAAAGTGAACATATTCTGTGATTGCAACATCTAGGACTTTTTTGTTAGTTGTTTTACTGTTTTTTTTTGTTTTGTTCTTTAATAAAGTAGTGGTGGCAGAATGGAAGTGAAGCCGCTTCCTGCTGTAGCTTTATTGCATTTCTTGGGAAGATTTTTTCATTATTACTTCAGACATATTTTTTTTTACCTCGTTAGCAGCAGGGCATTATTGGTGAACTGTATAGCTAACAAAAGCCATTGTGCTTCTAAATCCCTTGTGCCTTGTACTCTAGAGCCATTATTTTCTACCCCCATTATGGCTATGCACCCAGTTCGGGGCCTGCCAGTACCATAACGATGAGTGACTGCAGTGGTGGGGCTAGCAAGATGATGAACTGCTGGAACACTTGCTGTGGGAGGAGAGGCTGAGGGACCTGGCATCTGAAGAGATGTCTAAAGAGAAGATGGCTTCGGGTTGGTGTAACAGAAGCCCCTGTGCCTGCAGGGTGGTTATCATGGAGTGGGAGTCAGGTTCATGCTGAGGTGCACAGTGGATGGGGTGCATATACAATATACTTAAATTGAAATGAGAGTTAACTGAATATACGGTAAAAAATTTGCCCTGTGAGAACAGTCAAGCAAAGGAACCAGTAACTCAAGAGAAGCTGTGCAGTCTCCATCCATGGAGGTTTTCAAGACACAGCTTTACAGGAAGTCCTGAGCAACCTTGACTCTGCTGTGAGCGGGAGATTGGGCCAGAGACCTACCATCCAACATGAATCATTCTACATTCTTTTAGCATCCAGGTTGCATTTCCAAAAATACTGCTTATGTGCACTGACAGATCTGGTTTTGTCTACTGATGTGTGCTTTGTGAAGAACTAATTTGGTCATCTTTTAAAGTGAGGATGAGAACTCTGTCAGCTGGTCCTGTATTTCCATGAAGTCTGACAACAGAGCGCATTACTATGATTAATTTATAAAAGAAAACAGGGCATTCTGAAACAACCACAAAGCTTCCATAAAATGTGAACAAGTTGGAACTAACACAAGCTGTATCTATTATTTCAATTCCCATCTGAGGTCCTACTTTCGTAACTATAAATAATGTACAGCCCCTTTTACATACTCTATTCTGGGAACTAGTGGTTAGTGTAGCTTGTGTCTATGTCTTTGTTCCATTTTACTTACTCCTCTGCATTACATCTGCTGCATTAAAATATTTCAAGGTATAGAATGATGATCTGTAGTCTTTTTTCTTTGTTTATGGTACAGGAGGGCTGCATAAGCTTTTTTTGTTTCTCTCTTCAGCAAAGACAAATGGAAATACCTAAACTTCAATACGTACCGCAATTTCAAAAAGTGTTAACAAATTTTAATATCTATAATGGGGGAAAAAAAATCCATTTCCATATTCATTGTAGTACAATGATAAAAGCTTTTCTTTCATTCTCCATGTTTTTTCCTCAGACAGATAAAATCACTGGTGCATTTGTGGTTTTATGTGAATCAAATGTGTCTTCTCAGTTTCTATTTCAAAACAAGCTTGCTAATTCGCATTGTCCTAATAAAAAAAAATCCATTATTTGTCACCAAAAACTTGGCAATATCACCTCACTTTTCTTTCTTTTAAAAAAAAAAAAAAGAATATTGACTTCAGAGTTTTATTCGTTTCTAAAAGCTAACCATTTTTATATCAATTCTGTAGTGTATAATTTATGCACATTAGAATAGGAATAGTAAGCAGTGTAACACTATGTTGTGCCTGCCAAAATATATTCATAAAATTCATTGAAGGCCAAGATGGTTGAATGATTAGAGCACTGGTCTGGGAAATGAAACACCTGGCTTCCAGTGCTAGGGCTGCCATTCCCTGTCTGATAGAAGAAAAGCAATCACATTTATTCTCATCTATAGAGAGAATTATCAATATCTACTTCTGTAAAACATTGATATGATACTTCCCAAAGATTTTAACGCACTACTACGTCTACTTTCTGACTCAGTTTCAGAAATCCCAAAGATCCTTAAGCATAACGTAGTATATGCAGTTTCATTCAGAAGAGTTGACAGTAATGAGCTTTCCTGCTCTGACTTTAAACAGGGTGCAGGAGTTTCTGGGCATAATGCTATTGTCAGTGTTATTTGGAAGGTCAGACTAAATAACTTTCTCTCCAAGAATGTAAAATTATCTGGGTTTTGTTGTGGTTTGGGGGAGATAAGAGAGGAGGTGTTTATTTTGTTTTTGAGGGTTTTTAGTGTAACATGTAAACTGCATTAGTTAAGTGCCACAGTGCTGTTGTGGTTCTACCTAACTGAGAGACTTGATTGAAGGGCAGTTGAGGACTTTTTCGTCAATAACTGCACATGTAATAATTTTTTTAAATTGTTTGGAAGGTCATGGTGTAATTCTGCGACACTGGGTATGGAAGAGTCACCAATCTTCCCATGGTATGTGGAGAGTGTGGAGGAAGATGTAATAGTTCCAGAGTGGGTGATTCAGAAGCGGTGAAAGAAGTGGTGGAAGACACAGCTTAGTTCCATGTGTAAGAATAAGAAACCCAAGATGAGCTTAGGTAGCAGTTAAACTACAATGTGTGAGACCTGATGGGGGATTTGGGAGGGCCGGGACATTGCCGTCTGTG
>NW_008623369.1:0-10926 GCF_000691845.1 Merops nubicus | reverse complement strand
GTTCAGCAGACAGGGGGGTTGATTCTCACAGTTTTTATATTTTTTTCTTGGCAGTTCAAACCTGTCCATTGATAGCCATATAGCTGAGGACGTAAAACAAAACCTAACTTTCCCTTGGCTGATTATGCTGCATAATGTATCTCCTGCAGTATGTAGTTCTGGGTTATGGGGTAATGATGAAACTTAAGTTAGTAACACTGAAAAAATGTACGTTAGTTGTGCAGGAATATGTTTATGTTTAAATGTAATGTTCTTGCTGAGAGCCATCTGGCTTATACTATCCTCAAATTCTTTTCCAGATATCTGTCTTATTTTCTGATTTTTTCATGTGACAGAACATTTGCTGTTAATTAGAAAAGCCCTTAATGTCCTTACTCAAGAAAAGCAGCTAACTTAAATCTCGGGAAACTTGAGTATATTAATTCAGAGCAGGGTAGTCTAATTCACAGCACCATTTACAGACCCAGGTCCACAGTCTGCCCTTGAAGCCTTTGGGAAGAGGGGAGTGACTACAGGGGAAGCATTTGTAAGCCCTGCAACGTAATGTCTCCCTGGGAGCTTGTGTGCAGCCCGGTAAGGAAGCTATGGGCTTCTCTTGCTGTTTTGTCCTTGAACAAAAAGGAAGAGAAGGCAGACTTGACGATGCCAGAGTTTGGCTGGTGGGCAGCACTGAATTAGACAACCAGCAGCTTTGCCTACATGAGGGGGGCCATAAAATAGGGGTTGCAAACCTTCTGTTGCCACTACAGTTTGAACCTCTGTGACTCAGAAGAAGCTCTACTAGTCGCAATACATAAGCACTCCTGCTCTCTTTTCTAATAGTTTTCTAAATGCCCAAACTGGCATTTATTCTAACCCAACTGCAGAAAAGGGAGAGAGATGGGGAAGATGAGGGCCCCTGTAGTGTCCCGCGTGTTGGGCTCATGTAGACTTACTCACTCTTGAATCTCATGCTTTTGCCAGGCAGTGGAACTAACCTCAGCAAAAAGTTTTGACTAGGTTAATATAAGATACAATTTTGACCCACAGCATCTTGAGGAGACTGTCTAATGTTCTGCTGGTGCAGGGGGGTTGTTTCAGTCACATGTATATAAACGGAGCTTCTGTGTAGGTTTTGGGTGTGTATGAACTGTGCCATGATCAGAGCTTGGAGAGACGGGTTGTAAATGTCTCTGGCTCTCTGCTGTTGAGTCTGGACAAATGGGACATCTCAGTAACAAGAGAAGACTACTTACTTCCCCCTTTTTTCTGGGTCAAATCCGATTTTATTTTTTTCTCTTTCTTACAGTAGATGTTTGGATTCCTGCTGATGAGATTGCTTTACAGTCATGTTAGAGCAGCTAAGTTGGCAGGAAGGTATGCCATTTTGTGGCTCAAGTAAGAGCAAATTAACAGTGGCATCTGTAGCTCTTTTACCCTTCCAGTTGCTGAAACTGCAAGAGTGCATTACGGAGTGCTTTGAAATACACTGAAGTGACTGAAAGTGGGCTGAATCTGGAGCATTAATTTGAGGTCACAAGGTAAGGATTCTTTCTTCAGAAGGAAACTATTGGATCACTTTTAGGTTTTTACCCCAGTCTTAACCACTTCAGAAATTTCAACATCTGCATGGCTAGAGGAAAAAGTCCTAAATACAGTCTTAGGTTCACTTCGGAAAAGTGAATAAACACTTATGTGTTTCAGAATAATTTGTGTGATTCCAAGAGTTTGCTCCATGAGTCCCAGGTTCTGCAGTGATTTTTCCTCCAATGTGGAAATAGCAGGGTCTCTGGTGGGATTAGAGGAAGAGTAAAAGAGTCAGTAGTGTCAAAGTGTGTTGCTCTGACAGCAAGCCTTTTACCAAGCACAGAATGCTGTCCCGTGGTTGTGCTTGGGAGCATGGGGAGAGTGGGAGGAAGGATGTGTGCATTTGGCTGATCGGGGTCCAATTTACAGTGCCTGAATAGTTTACTGCTTCCATTTGGGTAGTCACTTTCAGCTTTGCCACTCGTACTTCAGTGAGGGCTGTGCAACTTGGCTATTTTTTAACAATAGTTTTGTATAAAATTCCATCAGCGTTCATCTAATGACAAATTCAGCTTTCAAGAGCTGTATGAGACACCTGAGGTGCAGCTGTGTATGAAGGGAGGCTAGCAGCACCTTTTTGTGTGGGTTCTTCAGACTGACAAAATGTTGATATGTTACTTGAAAATGGACTGAGATAGATGAAGGGTGGTGTTGGGAGGGGGAAGAACAAGCACTTTTCTTGTTGCAGAGTAAGAATATCTTTGTGAAGAATTAAAGACAGCTTAATTAATGTTAGTTTTCTATAGCTATCCCTTTAAAAATTTCAGCAGATTTTTAAAAGTTTGTTCTAGAGTATACATTCCAAAATACTCTGGCCTGTGATTTAGCAATTAGATGCATTTCACCTAAGTTAAATCATGAAGCACTCCACAATTTTGAGCAGGTTTAAAAAAAAAAATTAAATTACATGTGACTTTTAAATGTTGCTGCACAATAACATGTTTTAGACTTGGCCCTTGTTATTGTAAACCAAATCCTTGTCACAAAGACTTTTTTAAAACATCTGTTTATCAACTTCAGTTTCTAGAAAGAGCCTCTGAGATTTTATGCTCTCTGGGGCTCAGATATGCGTAGCACCTCAGAGGGCTGTTTCTGCTGCATACTCAGCATTGCAGCTGAAATAGGCAAAAATGGTGCCTGCAAACACAGACAATATTAATTGCTCCCTGCAATTAGGTAAATAGCTGCATCGGTGCATAATAGCAGGAGGGAGGTGATTAATGAGGGGCTAAATACATCCTCAGAGGGACCACAGGGCGTATTTGGAACAGCTGCTTTGCTGCAGGCTCTAGGCTTCACAGGGCGGTTCTGTGGTGAGCCTGGCAGCTTTGGTGAAGAGAGGGGTTAAGAAAAGAATGGGGAAGAGAATAAACCATCCAGAAAGGAGAGGACATGGAGATCCAGGCCTAGGATACTTTTCTGAGAGAGGAGAAAGTCACAGACAGGAGGGAAGGAAGGGAGAGTTCAGGCTGTAATTGCAAACCAGAGGAGGGAGTGCAGCCACCCGCATGCCCTTGACCTCTGTTTGCACATCAAGGCTTACAGTTGAGTCAGCATGGTGTAGTGTAGGTGTATCTTGGGTATGAAACCACCACAGCTGTGTTAATGGTGTGCTTACCTGAGTTATTTGGCTGTTAGAAGGTGGGGGAATGTTGCTCAGGATAGATGCTGGACATATGTGGGTGGCAGTCATTCACCAGGACTGCATAATTGTGATGGCATTTGTCAAAATATGAATGAAAGCAAGATTTTGATTCGTTGATCTCAGCAACACAAGAGTAAAGTTATCCACAGCTCTTAAGGGGAGAAATAATTTTGGTTATTGTCATCTCTGGTACACACCATAGTGTCGTCATCTGAAAGTTGGCTTCTTTCTCCTTCTACGCCTGCCATATGCATAGACATGTCTTGTGGTGTTAGTTGCATAACCAGTAGTTGTTAGGAGTATTCCTACACAAAATGTTTCAGCAGATGCCTGTGTCTGCGTCTTGAGCTGACTATTGCTTCTGTGGCTGAGGATACTCATTAAAGCCCCAGAAATGCTTTAGCAGAGACTACCCACTTTGTGAAGAGGCTAATGCCTTTCCAGCTTCTTTCTTCTAGAGACAAACAGTTTTTCCTGCAATTGATACAGTTAGCTGGAGGGCCTATGGGTGGGGTGTGCATGTGTGTGTGGAACCACCTTTGAACTTCTCAGCATGAAGAACCATGGAATATACCCCAGAAATATATTTGAGAACACAAGGATTGCTTATATGCAGGCTAGACTGACCCAAATATTAATGTAGCAAAGGCCAGTGATGTAATATGTGCATAGATTTAGGTTGATGACAGCAAAAAATGGCTAGCCCTGTCAGCTGTGCTGCCAAGCGTTGTCCTGCAGGTCTGTAACGTGACGGGCACCAGGACTGTAAAACCAGAGTGCTCCAAAGAAACACAAAAGGGAGGATCAAACGTGAAAGAGCACCTTCTGTTAAATAGATTAGGGCATGTCAGCTCCAGATGATAAGGGAATACAGGGGTATGTGTTTTACAAGAGCATTATAAATTCATGAGTGATATGACTAAGATCAAAAGGAACAAGTGTTCTCCTTGAGGTGCAGAACATGCCAAGCAATACTAGGAAAGCATTACAAATGTGTACTCAATTCTTAATGCTTTTTCTTGAACTTCTGTGATCCACCACTTAGGAGGGCAGGATGTTGGGCTGTCAGCCTGTGGTCTGGCCTGATATGGCACTATTAAGTATGCTCTTTGAAGGTTATGCTCTTTCTTAAGGTTGCTTTAAGGTGGAAAAGGTATGATCCTGCTATTTTTCGCTGATGTTTCTTCAGTTAGATTGGAATGTTTACCGTTTCATTATTAAAATTATGTTAAAGATAATATTTTTTCATATGTCAATATTTTAGAGCCCACAGAAACTAGCTTTGAGAATATAAATTAAAAATAAAATAATGCAGTAGGGTAACTCGGTGCCTCTACTGTGAAGTACCATGTTACACAAACAGTGAAGCCATAGAGTACAAAAAAAGGTAACTTATGGTTCCATTCTACCAAAGTATGTGAGTAATATGCCACATGGTATATAAAGATACGAATGAGAATGTTATATGGGTGAGAAATGTGCCCTCTGAAGAATTAACACAGAATAGCTTTAGCTGTTGTACCAGCAAGCGTTTGGGCCTGTGTGATGTGCAGGGGTGAAAAATAAGCCATGTGTTAAATGAGTTAATGCAGTGTTCATCCTTTTCTGCCAGGACAATTAACATGAATAAAATATTTGCCCTACTTCAAACAGATAAGGAGGTACTATATTGTGTTCCTCTAAAGATTAATGTTCCATATGGGCAGCAGAGAGCACAAGATTTATTTCCTGAACCTTATGTAGATTTATAGCTGTGCCAGTTACTGCTTGAAAGCTCTTTATGAGCTGTGTTCACAGCGGGTCCTTTTTTGTGTGCGTTAGTGGAAGTGGTCATATGAAGGGTGCAGACATTTTGAAGTGTTGAGATGTGTGACACATATGATGCATTTAAATTATAAATTTCATCTTGTCATAACCCATTATTTTCTTTTATATATGTGCATATCTGGACATGCGTTTGTATAATAAAATCATTAAAAATGTATTTTACTAAATGCTTTAGAACTAACTTCCTGTGCTGTCCCGACTGCCTTAGAGAATTAGTAATGTTTTTTGTGTTACTATTTGATGATTTAAAGCAAAGAAAATTACACTCAAGGAGAGAATAACAATCTCATGGGAAGTGCACTTTCCATGGAACCATGCTCTGACTCATAAATATCTATGTGACTCCTTTTTATTTAATAGGATTGCATGGGTGAAACAGGGGGTCAAATTTGACATTCATAGTCCAAGATACAGTGCAAACCTGCCTTGGGCTTGGTAGAGACAGGCACTTAATCATAGAAATACTGTGTAAATTAATCTCAAAATTTTAGAGCAATTGCTATTTTGGATTTTTGTTTAACTGAAGCTTTCAACATTGGCAATTATAAACATCTGTAATTTCATTAAATGCAATTAATTTTTGAGTGTATATACCACAGAAGATTAATTTTCCAGTAAGCACTCTAAAACATTTAAATCTTATTATTTTCCTGAGAAATTGCAGGGAAAAGGTCATATAAAGTTAGTAGTCTTAAAGCAAAATACATGGTACTCTGGCTAGAAAATGACTTTTCCACTTGCAGAAATTTTTGACATTTAAGAAAATTGGTATGCACTTTTTCCTGATGAATAAGGGCATTTTTTTGGCATCAAGTGAAGAAGAAAATAGAGGCGTCTTCACCTGAAGAATAACTAAAGCTTATCTGTCAAGTCCCTGCATCTGAATTTATGATAAAAAAAGAACAAAAATGAGCTCATTGTGGGAGGAGAGGCTACGAAAGTCAGATTTAATCTCATACTAGGGTTTACCAGACACCTTTTCCCACCCATGAGTTGTACAAATAGTTGTGAACTGGACTGAAATTCTAACCATTACATTTCTGAATGACGCTTAGTTTGATTAGCTTCCAGTTTGTAATTACTGACTGCTTATACCTTTGGATTACTTTTGATGCTATCTTTACAAATTGCTTTCGTGAGTTGTCTCAAATACTCTCATATGGTTTTGCCATGCTACAGACACATGATTCTCTGCAAATTTTACAGCTGCTTGCTTTTATATTTGGAGAAGCCTGCTAAATAAATGAAAAAATATGAAGCTACTTGAAAAAAAATGCTACAAAGATACCGTGTTGGGTTATTGGTGCACAACAAAAGAAAATATTTCTCCTGAGTAGAATAATATATCCAGGTGTTACTGAAATACTAAAAAACCTATCTACATAAATTCCTATTTAGTAAACTAATTGAAGTATATCAGCTGCACAGCCTTTATGCTAGTGCAATTGATAATAAACATTTATCAGTGTTTATTTTGACGTTTTCAGCTGTTTGTGCACTGGAGGTTCCATTGCTTAAAACATAAGCCATGTAATGACTCAAAAAGAAATATATGTTCATGCAATTCAATTTCTTTCAAAAAGCCTCTTTCATGAATGGCATAACTCTCCTATCTGTTTCCCTCTAAAGGTAGTTCACTTCAGGAAGGAATTTGAGGCATCACGCAGAAGTCATGAATAAGGTTTTCGAGTAGTTAGCACCAGATGTGAACATTCAAGTAACTGGTATCAGTTGGAGAACATCAGGGTGGTGGGTGGCGTTTTCAGTTTCTCAGTCCTCCGACTCTCTCTTTTGCTCTTACAAAAAAAAAAGAAACCTAGTGGTTTTCAGTCATGCAATTTCTTTTTTTTTTCATGTTTTTTTCAGAAAGAGGAAGAAGTTTTAAGTGGACTTCTTCAGTAAGAGATTTATTTCAAATGAACTGTACCACAGAGAGAAAAGAACTAATTTGGATAGACCTATGAAGTGTTTTTAGAAGAAGAGAGTTTGTTAGGCTAGAACATAGAAACTGTGCTTTGGATTTTTCTTTATTTAACATGCTTTCGTCAAGAATGAGCTTAGTTGTGTATCTAAATATATATATAAAAAAATGAACACTAGTCACTGATGTATTAAAACAGCTAAGCAGATGCTTTTCTAGCTTTTTCTGTTGCAAACAGACTCCTCTACCAGTGTTGTAGTAACTCTCTTTTTTAACCTCTTCTTTTGTCACACACTCATTGCTAAAGCTGATTCATCACAGAGTCTTATCAGGGCTTTATTTTGCAAAAGTGATTGTTTTCTATCACATTTGTTAAAATTATAGTTTCAGTAATAACCTCCAGTACAGTAAGAAAACTCAACAGGAAGTAATGCAGTCTCTCTCAGTTTGCCATCCATTTACAAAGCTTTCAGTAAAATCAGTCAGCTTTTCCCTGGTGTGTTGACAAGGTAATAAGAAGGAGGAGGGGGCAAAGAAAGATTCAGGACTTAAGAAGTCTGGAAATGCTGAAATGCGGTGAATGTTGCTTATAAGTGAAATAACCATAATTTTCACAGAGGTTTATGGCATGTAGCTATAGAGACACAGTGGAAGCTTCCTGCATGAACTGAAGTTAACAGTAGCATAGGTAATTTTCCTGCCTAGGGATTTCTATTAACTTAATTCACCTTGGGGAAACTGTGCATCCAGTTTTTAATTGCTTGGCTTGGTGAAGACTGCTGGGCAAAACAACTGGGACCTGCCTAAACAGGCAAGTCTGACCCAGGGGTCAGTTGTTTGTGCTAAGGATTGGCCTGCGATAATGAGACACTGACCTGGGAATGTAGCGTGGACAAGACTGAGATTTACAGCTGGGAGCATAAAAGTGGGTGATACTTGGTAAGCCATAGACAACTTGAGCGCTGTTAATAGTATGCTATATTCCTAAAAACATTTTTAAAATCACTACTTTCTTTTAAGTCAGGAAGTCACTGGAGACCTCAACTTGTTCTCTGCTCACCCCAGAGAACATGTGACTGGTGGGTGCAATTGCAAATGCAGGGAGTTCTGGGAGGAATGGCCATCCAAAACCCTACAAAGAGGGGGGATGCCTGGGGGCCTGAGGTGAAAAAAGTAGGGAGGAGGAAATGAAAGTCCCAGATACACAGCTAACCTTGAAATGACAGAGTAGTTAAAAACAGAATTGAATGTATTTTGTTAAGCAAGCAGATGCTCATCCCAGGAATTTTCCTGCCACAACTAGGGGTTCTAAAATTCTGTAGCTGCTTAAAAAAACTAATTTTAGAGCTATAGAATTGAAAGCTACATAATGGATGTTTTAATAAGGCACTTTATGCATGAGCTGACTAAGGAAAGCGGTGGGAAGGTGTTTTATTCCTGTGAATTTCAGAAAATTGGACAAATACATTCTGTAGTATCTAGCTGATAGGTCTAGTGGAGATTTTCTTTTTTTTTTTTTTTCCCCCATTGCTGAAGCATCAGATTTTGGCTTCTTGTGAAAGCAGAGTGCTGGATGTGGTCTGTCACTGATTTGACCTGTCAATATATTTTGTTTCTCTAAATTTTTTGTCACCACACATCATGTGAGTCATGCTAGAGAAAAAGGTAGTTGTATCAGTCTAAGTACAACTTTGTTGCTAGTCCATGCTCTTATCTTTGGAAATCAGAAATTATTCTGTGCTTGAGAAGTATTTAATAGAACACAAGAACCATGGGATGATTTTACCAATTATTATTAAAGTAGCGGAATAAATAGTATCTAACTTTTGAATGGTGATCTCTGTTTGGAAAGATCTGGATTGTGCTCAGTCAGAAGAGACTAAAGTTGAAGGAGCAAGTTAAGATGATACAAAAAATGCTGGGGCTATTGGAAAACAGGTCAGTGTGGATGAGCTTACACCATGTCCATGACATTGTTTTGCCTGGCACTGGAATGTGGGTCACCTTAATGCTAAATGCAGAGAACTCTGTGAGGTACATTCTTGAGGTTAGTTTTCTACTCCTTTCTTTCCTGAGAGGAGAGTGGTATGCTCATCACCTCAGCAGTGCTCCTTGCAAACTGGAAAGTTGTTGAGAAAAGAGGTTTGACATCCTGCACTGAACCTTACTCTTCTCCTCCCTTCTCAAGTAATTCTCTACAGTTGTGTTTGGCAGAAGGGGAGATGAGGGGGAGAAGTTTCCTCTTTCCATTAATTCAGTGCTAAAAGCAAAGGGACAACTTGCATTACTTAAATTGAGAGTAATTGTAAAGAGGGTAGGAATGCTAAATAATTTCAGTGAAGTGGGACCAAACTGCTGCTCAGTGTGGACGTATCAAGCCCTCCCTAGCTCATAATGGTGTACTTTTTAATTTTTACTTAAAGAAAGGCTATGGTTGAAGGCAATGTGTTGGGACTGAGTTGGAAGACAGTATTTTGTCCTAAGCATGGTCTCTCTCTCACCCCATTTCCGTCCCATGCGTTACTGCGACTTTGCTCCCCTACTGGGAGTGGAAGTGGCAACAGATTCCACCTTTGGAGAGTAAAAGGAAGGCTGAGCCATTGTATATGGTGCAAAAGCCAGGTAAGAAGCTCCCAGTGTGACTATGTGGGCCACTCTGCAATTGGTCAGGTAAGATTCTTAAGAATCCACAGAGTCAACTTTGCAGAGTGTAGGTTTGTGCAATATCCAGATTCAGGTGTTTGTCTCTTTTGGTTTCTTTTAGATCTCCTTTTCCGACTTCCATTCTCATGTCACTTAAAATTTTCTTTTCCATGAAGGTGTAAACATGCATTGTAATAAAAGTGGAGGCATTAGCCTACCCCTCAGGCACACTCAGATGTACAGATTAGCACCATACACTGCAAGTGTGAATTGTCAGATAAATTTTTCAAAAGACGATCTTTTCCATTGTTACTTTCTTCCCTTTGCCCCCCCGCCCCCCCCCCTTTTTTTTTTTTCCTTTTCTTTCATTCTAAAAGAAATGAAAGAAAATTCTACTCACTGGTATAGCTTTAGATTACCTGGTCCATGACATATTTTGAATAGTCTTGAGTATTTTGTTTATGAAAAATTTTTTACTGTCATTAAGGTGCCTGCATCAATTTCCAGTTAAAAACAAACCCAAAACAAACGAACAACTCAGTAGACATTGTTTCTAAATAGTGCAAACAGATTGAACACATCTTCTGCATATTTTTCAAATTAAAACAAAGTATGTCTTACAAATACTTGGTCTTTGTTTTTCTAGAATTTGGATGGCTCCATTCTGGCTTGTGTTGCCATTTTATTTGTTTAGTATTGCACAAGCATGTGAAGTAACTGTCTAGTGTCTAATATGACAGTAATTGTTCAGCAGCATAGCCACAAAATGTCCATTTGGTATGTGACTCTAAAAATTTGTAGGCATTTTATTAGCATGTAACAGCTGTTTCAAACCTATACTTTCAGAGCATTTCTGTAGGCACGTGTCACAATTCAGTGGAACCACCTTTTTAGTCATTTTGACTTTGTCTTATGTAATTACTTAAAGTGCTGTTAAGTGTGTTATTTCAGGGCTGTGTTCTAGAGGTCTTAGAGCTGAAATTGTTGAAGGAATATTGAGCTCTCCTCACACTGCTTAAGTTTTTCCACTCCATCTTGTCAGTACATTCGCAAAAATGGACTGCGATTAATTTCATCACTTGGACCATAAAATTGTACCTTTCATGGAGCATGGCCAGGAGAAGGTGGCATGAAAATGGGGTAGGACTAAGAAGAAAAATGGTTGAGTAGCTACACATCTATATAATGATCACTTGAAGTGTACTATCTGCAAATAGTGTTGATCTGTGCTCCTGATAAAATGTGAACTTGACAACGCCTTTGAGTTCTTACGTACAGAAAGTGTCTGTATCCCAAGTGGAGGGGGGCAGAGAGTACCCCGCAC
>NW_008623368.1:0-1251 GCF_000691845.1 Merops nubicus | reverse complement strand
CTTTGCTCAGGTCCAGGTAAATGACCCATACAATCCTTTATGTTGAAAGACACCTTTAAGGTCATCAAGTCCAACCATTAAGCCAACACTACTAAGTCCTCTGCTAAAACAGAATCAGAACTTAGAACCATGATTCTAAAACTAACAAATTTAAACATTAATGTTATCTCGTTTAAGAAAAAAATGCATTGTCTAGCCTGTTTAAATGGTGTTTCCTCCTCCCCTGACTGAAGTAGGACTTGTTAGGATCCTGTAGGACAAACTGTAATAGTATGGTGACCGTACAGATTCACAGGAAAACAATTATACGTGTGGTAGTGTTGGAAAGCTCATCCCATCTGTTAATTCACCTCATTTACTTGGAAGACAAGAGTAGTAATTGGGAACCTGGTTCCTTATCTCTGCAGCGATTCTTTATAAAGGGACAGGGCAGATAAGGAAAACATGGCCTGATACAGCAGCAGCCTGCCATTTGGCCTTCTCAAGAGATGCTTATCTACCTGCATAGTGAGCAGCTGGATTAAAGGTCAAAAATGATTGATGTGGCACTGAGTCACCATTATAAGACGCCTATTAAACACAGGTAGTAAAGGGACAAAGCAGGACCTCTTCTTCATCATTCTTAAATTTGAGGACTTTCTAAAGATAGTAAAGCAAATGAGGCACTTCCAAGCAGATGCTGGCTGTGTGTGATTTCACACGTACTGTTTCATCCTCACCATTTGCATTGAGTATTCACGGCCTCCTGTGAAGAAAGTGTCAGATATCCAGGCAAGGAGCAGGCATGAATTTGAGCACTGCATTTCAAGCCAGTGAGCAAACAGTTCCTGGAGAGGAACTGTCTCTCAGATCGTGACTACAAAAGTGTAGTCAAATCAATAGCAAATTACCCATATAGATCAACCTATTTATCAAGTATTGGTGATTTGTGAGACCACCTGGAGAAACAAAGATTAATTTGCAAATGGTCTAAAATCTTAAGCTTGTAGGGTCTACAGAAGATCGGCCTTGCTAAAGATTTAGCCCTGATGCTACATATTTAACAGGATGCTTTGCACAGGATCCTTTCTTATCAAAATAGCCAACAGAAACAGCGAATACCAGGGGCAAATTTCTTGTAGTGCCATAGCTCTCTAGACAGCCCAGTTTGGCTGTCAGTACCACTGATGGTGCAAAGCCCACAAGACTTCAAGAGACATCAGATTATTTGGGACTGAACCCTTTTCATTATAAATTATAATATATATAAAT
>NW_008623367.1:0-5037 GCF_000691845.1 Merops nubicus | reverse complement strand
GCGGGCTCTGCTCACCACAACATCACGCACCCAGCTACAGCAGGTGAATCTGAAGTCCCCAGAATATTATCAGAGGCATTCCCATGAATTTCCATGAGATTTGGAATTGGATTTTTGTGCACATATGTTTTGTTATCTTTCATGGACATTCATGCATGTTATGACTCTGTATCTGGAAAACGTTAGGATTCATTGATACATAGTGATATAAGTATCATGTCATTATGTTAACTTTTATAACCAAATTCTTATGACCACACTTCTTGGACATGGCTATTAATCTGAAACTTGTAAGGGAGTCTCAGAATAGCAGTGTAAAAAGCAGAAAAAGAGTCAAAAGAAATAAAGATAAAATGGTTTCTGTCTGAATGCTGAACCATCCATGAAAAATTTTTTCCATCTCTCCTGACGGATATTGTAGCACGTATACTTTTAATTATATGAGAATGATATGTCTTATGTTAAGAATCTTACAAAAACTAAAGATAAAATTTAACATCATTGCAGGGCTATACCACCTTTTGGACAATACATTCAGAAATGGATGTTTTATTTCAACAGTTTATGATTTTAACAGTTTATGGTTTTATAATCAGTATAATCCAAGTGATTGTCTACATCCTTACTCTCCAGTTTCACACTAATATAGGATAGAATGGAAAGTGAAGGCTGTTTGCTGTGCCTTGATACAACAGTAACCCCATGGAGTCGTCCCTGTGAGTATCGCTTTCAGGTAAGAGTGAAATGGCTGACTGCCCCAAAACAGACAACTATTAATAAATATCTTTAATCTTTTATTACCTCCATGGAACAGTTCCTGTTTTACACCTAGAGTAAGCAGGGGAAGAATGCACAGTGAAAACTAACACAAAGTTTGCTAAAACAGGGTTAACATTCAGTGACTTTCCACACATTATTAAGGCTTCACTATCTGCTTTTTAAATTTGGGATTTTTTTAACCAGTTTGCTACCTTTCTTTTAAAAGAAAGTGGTGCTTTTAAAAGTAAGTGAAGAGAATCTGAGGACCTTCATATTGGAAAAAGACAGAGAATAATCCTGAGATTGATTCTGTCTTAAGAAAGAGAGCATTATTTTGTTTTAATCTATATACAATGCAAGACAAATCACATGGTAGATATTCAGATAATTTGGTAATATTCTCCTATAACTGCAGTACAGGCAGTGAGCTCATATCTCAACATTCTTTATTTTCTGTTAAAATAGAGTGTGCTAGGCTTAAATGGTTTAAATCTTTTTGTTATTGCCTGCAGTGTCCTTCAGCAACTCACTTAACATTTTTGCTCTTCAGGCTTTTATTCTGTACACTGTTCCTCGTCATTCTTCCTTCTTAGGAGAAACTCATGTTTCAGAACTAGTGCTTGAATGATGTTTTAAGAAGTGAGAGCTTCCAGTATTGATGGAGCAACAAGTTTAATAAAAATGAAAAAGGAAATGCAAGCTGTTTACGTAACAGAAGAGTCCTAGGAGATTTTGATCATGTAAAGCTGTATAATCCAATAGTTTAGATTTCAGGTGGTTGGTAATCAGAATTTTACAGTTGTGTGAGGCAGGTGAAAGGATTCTGGTCACCAGATTTTTTATTTCTTAATTGCTTCTGAAAAGATTCAATTTAACACTTAAAGTAAAAGCCAATACTCTAGCTGAAAAATAATTATTTTTTCTAGAACAGTAAATTTATATTCAATCTTCATAACAATAAAGTATATATTTTAAAATTATGTATGTTGAACTAGCTCTGTTTTGTAGACTTTGAGCTGTGTTTGCAATGGTCTGTGCTAATAAAATGCATAACGCTATAACCCTGCCTGTACAAGTACCCCTGTACTTCAGATATACCCTGGTGTGAACAAATTAGGAAGAGCAAAGGATAACAAAATATACTATGCTGATAATCTACTAGAAGATTGCATTTATATATTAAGTGTAACATGAGACTTCAGGAATATTTAGAGCAGCCAGTGTGAACTTTCACAGCATGATTTAATAAAATTGCAATATATGAACACACAAACTACTGGAAGAGTAATTACTTTCATTAAGAATATTACAGTGAATAAATTAACCTAAAACAATAAAACCTGAGCAGCAGATATATGTAAATCTTTTACATCTTGTAGGAGACTCATTTGGTGTAAAGAAGAATGTATGTGTTATGGTAGAGGTTTCATTAGCACTTGCATTTCAATTGACTTAGAAGCACACCAAATGAATACAGAAGTAATAAATATAATCTATAAACAAGAATACTGTAAAAGACTTTTTTTAAAAAATCTGCTATTATACTTAAATAGTCATCTTGCACCTTCGGTATGGGAAAAAAAAAAAACCAAACACACAACTAAAAAAGCCTGCAATGGTGTTGTCAACAGAACTAGTGTTCATAATTCATATGACTGTATTACATTAACTCTTCATTAACCCTATGAATGTGTTGTTATGTGACAAGGCAAGCTGAAGATTTTAGAAAGCAGATTTTCTCGTATTCTGTTCAAGTCACAATAAATTGTACCTCTAGAAGAGGTACCCAAAGAAATTTTACTCATGTTTGCTAAACATTTTTCACAGTCTAACTGAAATAACCCCACAAGTCAAATTGTTTGTGAACGTTTTCATTCACTAACAACAAGAGACATTTTAGTAAGTTTTCATTAGAATTTTGTTAGTATCTGGGTAAAAAGAGAACTCTCTTGATCTCATTCTCTACAGGGGAAGACTGAAAGGATTTCCTAACACATGACCAGGTGGCTAAACTGTTTTACACATTGTCATTTCTAGGAATAAAATTCAATGTAGACTGAGCTATCAGTTTGAACAATTTCTGTCTTATTCTGAATCAAAGATGATTGAGGAACCAGGACTGCACTGTGCCTGTGGCTGATGCTTATCACCTGTGATCTATTGCTCTTTCTGAACGTCTGGCATCCTATGCATCACAACAATACATGATGAACTGTTTCTAAATCAGAAATATGCAAGGGACCACACCACACAAACACAAAACCCCAACTAGTTTCTGCCATCATATCTGTATTAATGTATATCTTCATCTCAAGAAGGCAATTACTTCTATCATATTTTCATAAAAAATGGCTAACCAGATCAAAGACTATACAAATATTTTACTTTTTTATACTCAAAAAAGACATGCAAACAGCCATTACAAGTAAAACCAGTCATCATTGTAGCCCAAAATTACACTTGAAAAGGGGATAGTAACATGTGCTATAAAAAAAAATGTGTAAAAAATGGGTAAGAAATTCAGAACCCTAATTATTTTGATAAACCCACCCCTTTTCCAGACTTCATAAGTAAAAGCATCTTCATTGTTATATATAATAGCCCATGATTTGTCCTTATTTCCCCTTCATACAATTATTTGTTTGTTTTTGGTTTTTTTTTATCCAAATGTCCTTTGATTAAGCATTAAAAAACTTTCCTTACAAGTATTCTGTCAAATATCCCATCCTGTCATGTTTCTGTTTGAAGCTGATTTCTAATATACTTCATCACTCCTTATACCAAGGTCACTCAATAACTCTAAATATACAGATTACACTTCCATCTAACTTATCAAATCCAATTATATTGCTTTTTAGAGGGGATTGAGTGATATGGTACATAATATTCATGATAGTAGTTCATTGCTAATTTGCTTGAGTATAAGGATTTCTGTTCTGTTCTATGTAATTTTCTTTATAAACTCTATAATTGTCTGTTTGGAGGAACAATTCACAGACATTCTAAGATTTCTTCAACAACAAAGAAGAAAGAGTCCACCCTCATTCATGCATATTCAGGACTCTGTTTCCTCAGGGTGATTGTTCTGTGCTTATTAAAAAAAAAAAAAAAAAAAAATCATGTCCCATAATGATACTCAGACATTCACAAGGCTTAATCTTTTAAACGTTAGTGTTGTACACCCGAAGTAAGCACATAATTGGCAAATTTGTCATTATCCTTTCCTTTTTTCAGATCACTTATGAATGTAGTTAATACAACTTAATCCAGAACATCTTTCCTTGGGATTCCTCCAATATCACCCTTTTTCCAATGCAAATGAAAATAGATTTTCCTACATTTTGTCTAATCCCTTAGAGCACCCCTTTTGCTTCATGCCTGGTTAAGATTCCCTGCTAAAAATCATGTTGAAAGATTCCCAAATATGAGTAAACCAAATATTCTACCATAAGTTTTTTTATTCTACAAAGAACACTAGTAGATTAATAAATGTAGTTTCCCTCTTAAAAAGTAATCTTATTCTTTGTCATTATATGAGGTGCCTACTGAACCTATTATTTACTGTAGTTTCAACAGATTTGCTCATTACAAACTTTAGGCTTACTAGCCTGCAGTTCTCTAAATTTTCCCTTGAAACCTTCTACTGTGTTACTGTGTTCATAACCTTGCTTTTTCACTAGTGCAAAGGCTTATTCTGGACATACATTACAAACCACAGTGCATATTTTGGCAGTTTTCATGCAGTGATTTCCTTAGAACTTCTGGGCAAAAAAATATCCATTATGAAGATAGCAATACTAATTTCTTCAGTTCTTTCTAAAACTTTCAATGATGCCACCATGAACTGAGAGAGTTCGTGTGTCTTATCCCACTTGGAGAATAGGTCTAGATTGTCATAAGGTCCCCTAAACGGAGCACAAAGTCAAATAATTCATTCTGGTATTCTGTGGTGTCCTTATCCTCCTTGAGAACTCAGTTTAGATCTCAATCTGTATAAAAATTCTACAAATTCCCTGGCAAGCTGTCAGTTTTTTTCCTATGTTTGAAAAAAGGTTTATGGAAGTTTTTCAAAATACTTTTATTTTTTCTTGTTATTATTTACAGCTGTCTTTTCTATTTAATTTGATTTTTGCTAGCCATGACTTCTAATTTTATATGTTATAATCATTTGCAACTTTTATATAATCTGTGATAGCTTTGGACCACTTATATAAATATAAATACACACACGCTCTTGACTGAAAGAGAATATGTGTCACCAACAGGGGTTTGGCTTTT
>NW_008623366.1:0-6294 GCF_000691845.1 Merops nubicus | reverse complement strand
TTTTTACACGGAACCAGGACATTTACAAAGAATGCAATATTTTACACAAAACCTGTTTCTGTGAACGCAGTAAAAACAAATATCTGGCAGTTTCCTTGCTCACCATTTCCAAGATGACTCTTCCAGGGAGCACACTTTCTGTCTGTGTTTTCTCTTCAGGACATGACATCATTGGTCCTCATTTGCTGGCTTTCTCTTGCTTACTGCATCTTTTTGCTTGTAGTGCAGCTGATGTATCCTGGGCTTGTGATCAGTTATCAGAGAATCTCTGAATTTTTGGTAGTATCTCTGCTTCTGCTTTGTCTTTGCAGTGATGGCTAGCCGTTTCCCTGGGCGATGACTTCAGCTATCTTTACATTAGAAGATGTTTGACCATTCCTTCTTATGGCCCAAATGAAGGCATCCTCATGCACCGAGCTTATACAGGTCTGTGCTGACTGACTACTACCATGCACCACAGTAATATTGTCAGAAGTCTGACACAGAGCATGACAAAATTTGTTAAATTGCACAAAAACTGAAGTCTACAAGATGCTATGACATTCTCATCGTACACTAATTTATTTAAAACTCCATTGTCACTGTATCTCTTAAAAGATGAAGCCAGGAGGTGGCACAGTTTCCAAAACCCATCATCACCTAGGAGGGATTTGTTGCTCTCGTGCCTTTACGAGCAAAATGCAGTCATGCAGCTGCATTCTATAATCCCAGCTCCCGGCTGGGAACAGGAAGTTGTTATGTACTGCACATGAAGTTTGTATGAGAAGGAGCTTCTGTCTGTGATTTAAATGTTTTCCAGGAAACTGGGACACAACTCTGTGCTTCAAATGCAGTTAATGACTTATTGGAAGCTTACTGAAGTACGGAAAGATTAATTAGAGTTCATTTTGTCTAGATTCCTCCAGTACAGATTAGACACATCTGAAAGAACTACTTGAGGAAATTGTGCTTGAAAAAGTGTGATTCATCTGGTGTCCTTGAGACATTCCTTTAGTATGTGGCAAGTATAGCCCAGAAGCTCACGCAACACATTGATCAGCTATAAAGAGAGCACAGATTCTGGTGTCAGCTGTTGATATCCACATTAGAGCTGTCCACATTTGGTCAGATAAACCCCACCCTGTCCAGCTGGACAGGTAAGACTGTTTCGGTCATGCATTGTCTGTCTTACTAAAGCTTCTCCAGCAGTGGTTTGAAGGGAAAACGATCCAGATCTTTTCCACCTCAGCTAATGGAAGGTAAAGAAATGGGTGGAGAGTTAAATGTGAATAATCTCCAAACTCTGATCTCAGCTACCAAAAGAGTTAGCAGGGTTTGTTGCTGCTCAGGCCTGGGCCCTTGAACATGGTCTGGAGAAGTAGGATAGAGTGAGAAACAAAGTCACTGACCAAGGAGCAGTGGCCACAGCAAGGTGTGTCTCCTGCCCTGGGGAAGTCAGTCTGAGAGGTGGCAGCACAAGAGCCTGGAGGAAAACAGGTTGTCCTCTGCTCAGGATCAGTTCTGGATGTGGTGAGGCAGTGGTGTGCACTGTGGAGCTCTGGGGTCTCAAAGGGAGTTTTCCAGGACTCCCTGTAAACAAGGCCTCTGCCTGTTGTGCATTGTTCTACTCCACTACACTTCTTTTATTACAGCCTCATTACATGGAAATTGAGCATTAAACTAGCACAAAACCACTGGAGTGGAGTGAGGAATTGGGATCCTCCCATTTTTATGTATATAGTAAAAGCCAAAATGCAGGTTTCAGATTCTGAAGCTCTTGGCCTTAGGCTTTACATATGCGTTGATGTGGCATAACTGTAGATTTGATGCTGTCTCACTGGACAGTATATTGGTGAAATCCAGCAGAATTTTTTGACTCTGAGAAGAGCCTACGGCAGTAGAGAAAAATTCCTCACAGTGTGCCTGTCTGACAGCTGCACTTGCTGCTGAAGGGGTTCCACTTCATCTCATGGATAGCAGCCACCCCCATCCAGAAGAAGGGGAAGAGAGGAGAAAAAGAAAAAAAAAGCAAGGAGTAGTGCAACAGTCCCAGACATGACTGCAGCATCAGTACACAGCATCCCACAGCCATACCCTGGAAGGATCAGGGATGCAGGCGGTGAGGCCATACTCATGGGAGAGGTCTGACACTGCCTACTGATTTCTCTTAGCTTTTGCTCCCTTCATACCCTGAGAGAGACTGAAAATCCCCTGTGCCTGGAGAGAAGCAATTGTGCAATATGAAAAAGGAAGATGATGGCGTGGGTGGTGGTGCAGGAACACGTCCCTAGGGTGGCCCTGCAGGAATGAGTAGGGTGGTGGGTAGGTCCAAGGGAAGCTGCTTAGTCTGCTCATGCCCGAGGCCAGTCCTTGATGGACAGACACCAAAGCAAGCCTTCACAGACAAGCGTCGGCAGAAACGTTTGGCGGTTTTGTTACCCAAGAAGAGGAACGTCTTTCTCAGGATGTTCTGCCAGCTTCCAAGGATGGTGTTACATGCCACCACGAATGCCCCAGGATAGGAGAATATCATCATACTCTAGGTTAATTATAATTGACATTTGAATAAAAAATCCTCCAATCCTCACCCCACTGATCCCTTTGCTATTTGATTCCAGTGTGTATGCCTATAATAAGGCCTTTGAAAGTACTTCATGGCAGGAGTTGTAAATGGTCTATTTTCCTAAGCCTGCTGCTCTTGAGGCTTATGTTTGCCTTCTTATGACGTGGCTTGTGGCCAGAATTGCATCTGCATAAATTTGGGACATGAAGGCTCGGTAATACAGTGCGACTTCGCAACAGAGGAGCTGAAAAAAAATCCATTAAAGCATATCAGGTTCATTTGAACAAAGAGCATTATTGTTTAACCCTGAGACTTGCTCAAGTCAGAATGTGGGAAATCCTCAGCAGTCCAAGATCTACCTGGCTTTCAGGATAGCTTTATCCCCTGCGGAGGGTTCCTTGGGACACCATTGAGGACATTCTGACACATAACATTTTGGCATGTCATATCAGCTCAGCAATGTGTGGATGTGGCAGGACCTCCTGTCACTGTATGTGCTGGGAAGGGGGAGAATTGTCTTCTCCTTCACTGCTAACAGCCTAAGCCAGCCCTGCTTTGCCAGCTTAGTCAGAACATGTCAGCTGATGTTTTCTGCAATAATTTTTCACTGACTGCCCATTACATAAAAATAAAAAGTAGCCCACTTAACCATCTGCACAAATAAGACATTTTTTTGTGTAGTCAAATATTTGGCTTCAGGTCCCATTTCAGTGGGGCATTCCCTGAAGGGTATCTCAATACAAAACCAGGCTATTAAAAGAAACAGAATTCCATTTTTGTCATGGGTTTTCTAATTTTATTTCTCACTATAGGCCCCATGTCTCTTTTGGATTTTGGACCAGAGATGGGCTGATAATAGAGAGTGAGATTCTGCCATGCAATCTGCCTGCTCTGATTTGGAGCTTGTTTACTTGAAGAAGCTAGCAATGTGTATACTACAGGTGAGTATAAAGGTCAGCAGTGCTCACCCTTTGGACAGTCATCGTGAGTGCATCTCAACCACAAGCCACTGTGCAGTTTATGCTTATGTCTTCTTGTAGCAAGGAATAAGGGTGATAAGATACACTTGCTCCTTCTTGCTTGTCCTTAGTCCCACTTTCCTTCTGATGTCAGGGTAACATCACCATCATTTAATCTCTAGTGCGCAGCACACAACAATGTCCTCTGAGAGTCTATATTAGCTCTATCCAAGCCTACTTTTTTAGGGCTTCACTCTGCTCCCTGCATTTTAGCTGCTCTTTACTCTAGAACCATTCTTGTCATTCTTTCTGATATTTTTGTCTTTGAGTTTCCCCACATCCTGTCATTAAGTGATTTCTTGAAGCCACACTATGCACCCCTGTTATTTTCTTTCCCTCTAAGCATTTGTCTTTGTCCACCACATCAGCTAAGATAACCAGGATAATGATTTTGTGTTTACAATAGCTAAAAAAAGTGAAGACCATAGAGGATTTGGGCATACCAGTGCCATGATTTCACTACCAAACCATTGACGGATGTAGTGTGGCCTGGAGGACAAGAGCTGTCAGAAAGGCTGTCCACTTACCCTCCAGTTCTCGTGAAACCCAGAGCAATCACTTCACTTGCTCTCCTCCAGTTTCCCCAGCTGTAGGATGAAGCTGACATGGTGCTGCTATGCTGTGCAGGAAAGTGGCAGATAATTATTTTAATTGTTTGCTTGATATCAGGCCATGACATTTTATCTTTCTGGAGACAGAGGTCAGGGAGGGAGTTCATGAGAAAGAAATCCCACATTGTTTGAAGACATAGATAGCATTTCCATTACTGATGTAGAATTGTGCAAAATAAATGTTATAAACTTAAAAAAAAGAATCACGTGACTGGTTTTACATATTCATTTTCTCCCTTTCTATCCCATTGGTTTGAATTTCTCATGTATTCACCTTGTCATTTAGAAATCCTATCAGGTTTGCAAGTGCAACTTTTGTGGTAACTCGTATCCTTCCAAGGGCAAGGTTTTTGACTATTTCTCTTCATTACCTCTAGCCCCTGTGATACACTTTAGTGGAGTTTTAGAAAGCATCTCCAGCCCAGATTGTCTCTGTGAATGGCCTAGGGACTGGAAGAGGCCTTACCTCCCTCTGAGCAGACCTAAGTTGGAGTCCTGCCAGTGTCTCTTGGTCTGTCAAGGCTAAGCTATCCCTGCTACTGATCTCCTTTGGGTTTTCCAGGCTCGCACTGGGAGTGCAAACATTTGCCTGACATCTCCTGTGGGGATCTCAGGTCCCTGCTCTTCTGAGGGGGAGTGCAATCACCACAAATATGCCACCCCTTTCCTGCCTTTCCCACTACCAGCGCCAGCCCTCCACGCCTCTGCACACTCTCAGACTGTCAGGCTTGCACGCATGGACTTTACTCTGGTGTTTCTGGTGTGAAGACAAAATTGTGTTAAAGCACCAAGATCATATTAAAGCACTTGCTAGTCCAGCAAAGGAGGCGTGGTAGTTCAGCCTCAGCTGGCAGCTGAACCCCGGCAGCTGACACCTCCTGCTGCCCACCCCCCACCTCCCCCATGTCAGGGAAGGAGAATTGGGAGGAGGAGAAAACAAAAAATCCGTGGATTGAGATAAGGACAGTTTAACAGAACGCCACAGAGGGGAGAGTCAACAACAGTACTGATAATACTAGTGAAATTAAATATAAAGCAAGGGATAATAAACCCCTTACCGAGACACAGCAGCTCTCCCGGCTCTGGCCACTAATTAACATGCCACCCACAGCTGCCCCATGGGCCAGCCCCTTCCCCTATATAGAAGGCACGACATCAGTATGGGATCAAAAACCCCACTGGCTGCTTCCCTTGTTTGCCCTGGCTGTAGCCCCGCCCTGCTGCAGCTGCTTGCGAGTATTAACCCGGCCCTGGCTGAACCCAGGACAGGGGCTAGTCCTGGCTGAGGAGGAGGGGGTGGGTTTATGGATCCTTTAACTGGCAGAGTGCTGGCCTCCAGAATTCCTTATGTCATTTCCTCATCACTGTCCATCATGCCTCTGCTGAAGCCCACCATGTGCTTCCTCATCCCAGCATCTCCAAGTCTCTGGCAGGGCTGGCACACTGAGTGAGATGCCCACAAACAGCTGCCACCTCTCTCTGCAGAGAGCTTGTGCCCTACTTTGGCAGCACTAAGTTGCCACAAACCTTCTCCCAGGCCAGGGTCTGCCAGACATCTTGATCTGGGCTCTATTTACTACCCTCAGTGCTTGTGGTGCCAAGTACCCAAGGGCTGCTCCACACTGCAGGTTGAGGGACAGGGAAGGTTACTGGGATCTTTCATCTTTCGTGGATACAGCCAACTTACTGCATGTGCACTGAATGATGTTTCTACTCTGATTTTGCTGTTTGATATCTGGCCAGATTTCTCTTTCCCCATCTGGACAAGGTTTTCAAGCAGAAGAAAAGGCTGTTTCATAGGAACTCTTCATACAAAGGAGGTATTGGGTGAGGGAATGGGCCATGTGCTTCATGGACCTGCCAAAAAAGTGCCAGGAGGAGGTGAGTGGGCACACACACCATCCATGAGGGTGAGCAGGAGGAGACTGCAAGAGTCTTTGCAGAAAGAGCCAGGAACCCAAACCCTGTGTTTGGGAAGAAGAGCTGGAGACAGCTGATGGATGAAAGCTTGCAATAGGAGGAAGGCTGCATCATTTCGGTGCCCTATGTAAGGATCCTTCTTGGCCTGTGGTTCTGTAGTTAAAGAACCAGTGCGTTGCCCTAGGAAGGGATCAGGAGCTCA
>NW_008623365.1:0-17592 GCF_000691845.1 Merops nubicus | reverse complement strand
TCCGAGGGCCCGGCGAGCCGCGGGGACGCTAGAGGTAGGTGGTGAACAAGTTAGAAGCTAGCTCAAAGTGTGGGGAAAAAATGGCAAGAAAAGCAAGCAAGTAACCAAACAACAAGGGGTTTTAACGTGAAGGTGGCTGCTCTCCTCAAAGCCAACAGGTCAGCGTGGACAGAACAGGTGAGAGGACTGAATGGATAACTTAAATGGACAAGAAGGGGAGCAAATTTACACCAAGAATAATTTTAAAGTGAGAAAAACATTCAGATAACCCTTACGATCCTTTCACTGAGAGGACTGTGCAGATGCTACTCTGGGTTTTGAGTTCTCAAAACAGAATTTCCCTGGGGTTTTTCTACAGGGTAATCAAGTTTTAAAAGTAACTGTTCAGTTCCTCAGCTGTATTCATGACCTTGCCAGCCTGTGCAGGAAGGAGGCTTAGGGTGCTGCTTTGCTGGCCCAGAGGGAGATTTGAATCCTCTGGTACCAAACCAGTCTCTCACATACTCCCTTAAGCAGGCCTCAGTAAAGTGTGCTTTCTTCCAAAGAGGCTGTTTCTTAAAGTAGTAACCAGCACTTGTTTAAAAGGTAAGAAGTCTTCCTTCTGATTATTCCCTGGCTTTTTGGAAGCCAACTGCCCTTCTATGTACCTTGTGCAGTAATTCATCTGGGTAGGCATGTGCAAAAGTACAGAAACTTTGGGAAGAATTCCAGTGACTCCTGAATCTGGAATCAATACATGAACGTATTCCTTCCAGAGCACAGGCAGTTGGGGGCATCTAGTGCAACGTATGCATTTAGCAGCCAGAATGCTGCTTTACATCAGGAGCAGAGAGAGGATGCAGCCAACATGATGTTTTGTGACCATGAAAAGGAGATGTTTCTGTCCAATGATTAAGGGGACAGGAGCAGACAATGACTTGTGAGTTGTCTTTTGGGAAGTTGAGGGAATCTATTTCTTGCTTTGAAACTGAGTATTCATCCAGTGTGGTCACAGACTGAATTAACCTGATGGCACTACAGCACCTTACAGGGATGTGCAGTCAGTGTACAGTAGATGAACCTGGAAATTTCTGATGATGCATTAGCCACCAAAATTTACAGCTTACGTTCTGTTATGTGAGAGTTTAGTAGTAATGAATTTGGAGAAACAGAGCTCGCCATTAATTTTAAAACCTGGCACAGAGATTCACTTTGTACTCAGAATCATCTTGCAAACAATTTTTGAGCAACTGAGCATAAGCTAAGGCTTGGCATAAGCAGCTGGGGGAGGGAAGCTCAGCTGCTTTTCTTTGTAAAACAAAAGCATGAAGGAATGGTGGAACTGAAACTACTTTAGAATTTGAATACGCAATAGTGAGAACTGTTTTGCCCCGTCTGCTTTGGCGCAGCGTGCTCTGTGCAGCGAGCACATTTAGTGGCTGCCTCCTGTAAGGCACTGCTCATGTTCAGACAGGTAGTACAAGCAGCCCGTGCTCTTAACAGCTTAAAGTCTTCTTAGGCAAGACAAAGTCCGCTTCTTTCCTGATACTTCCCCAAAGAAAAGAGATTTGAGATGCTTAACTAGGCCACAGTAAGGTAAATCGGAGCCAAAAGTACAGCTTGGATCCTCAGCCCCTGAGGTGCCCAGCCCAGCCACCCCCCTGCTCCTGCACCGCTGGCTCCTGCCATCACTGTGGCTTTAAGGAGTGGAGCACAGTGTGGCTGGAGTGCAGCACAGTGGTATGAGTGTTTCTCAGATGAGATGGAGATTGGCTGCAGGTTCTTGTAGGTGTGCCAGGAAAGCTGTTCCACTCTCATGTAATTTTTAATTTCGTAAGATCACAGGGGAGAGAAAGATCCTGCAGGTGCACGTGCAGTCTGGCTGCCATGTACTGAGTAGCACAGCTGACAAAGCGTCTCTCCAAAAAGTCGTCTTCGTTGTGGAGGAATGTGATAATAATATTTAGTTGCAAAGCTTCAGAGGTTGGCTTAAATGAGTAGGTGAGCTGCCAGTCCCTGAGGAGAGCGATGGAGTGAACCTGCCAGCTCTGACACCAAACGTCGAGTGCATCAGGCTGCTGCTTATGGAGTTTGATACCACCTCTATGTGAAGCACAATGTGAGTGGTCTGGGGTGATCCACAAGGTGCCTTAAAAAGGCTTTCCCAGGAGAACTGGGTCTCAGTCATGATATGTGAAGGAGACTTTTACAGTGAGTGAAGAATTTGTGGTAGGAAGAGCTGGGGTTGTAAACTTGAGGGTCCCACAAGCTGAGCTTTCGATATCTTCAACTTTACCCACTCATTTCCTCTTGCAGCTCCCCCATTCCCATCCTTCTGTTTCCTTTCTTACATCCTTTCCCTCTATTTAAAATGTCCATAATCTAGGCCTTGGGAAGAGCTCCATGCCAACAGGATTGGATAAAATGAAGTTCCTTGACCCACCAGAGGGCAGTGCATAAATTTGGAGCTGATGCAGAGCTGCTGGGCAGAGCACCCATAGGAGGAAGGTCTCTAGAAACGACTGAAGTTGAAAGCACTGCTGCCAATTCGGGTGATTCTAACCTGTGCTCTGTCACTCAGCTTAAAGAGCACTTACTTACTGCAAGGTGAATTAGACTTAGAGTCTGTGAAGAAGAAAAAAAAAGCATTTCAAAAGGAAGGCTCTCCTTACCAAAGTACCATTTTGCATGGTGAAAATTGTGTGTTCCCTTTCTTCCCTGGTGATGGTCTCAGAAAAGAAAGGCAAAGTCTGGTAAGAAAGAAAATGGTTGGGAGACATTATCCCATACTCCCTTCTCCCTTGTTTCCTCGGGCAGGAAAGTAAATGCTTTTCATCTGAAGGGTTGTATCAGTACATGTCCAAAGGCTAGGATAAAGAACAAACTTTTGTTAAAAATAAAAGTCCTTACCCCTGTTTGGTAAACACCGGCTTGGAAAATGACAGAAAATACAGAGGAATCACTCGGCATTTGTGCAGCAGGAGCAGGGCTAGAAACGGGGGCATGGCTAGAGGGAATCTGTTCAGAAAGCACTGGGGATATGGGTTCCAGGAAAGGTCTGCCAGGAGGCTGCAAGGGAAAAAGCCATGTGAAGGTAGGACAGTACTGTATCTGTTGGAGATACATGAGACATTTGCCTGTTTGTTAGTTTGCTCTTCAAAACCCATGCTCTTAGCCCTACTAGCAGCAGTGTAATGCAGGCAGAGCTTTCTTTATTAATGCTCCAAGCCTCCCCTCACCCTCTGAAACCACCAAGAGGGAGGAGGCTGTGATACCATGAGTGGTATTCCCCAGTATAAATTCCCTTATGGGGCACTCCACACCCTGCTGAATTCATCCCCCCTGCAGGGAGAGTCCTCTGGGAAAGAAAATAAAAATCAAAAATATTGAAAGGCTTAAAAAATCAACAGTCTCGATTTCAGCTTTGTTCCTGATTTTTGAGAATAGAAGAACACACCAATTCTGTTAGGAAGTTGGATTAGTTGTCAGGCCAGTGTGTCCGTGGAATAGCATGTTGTTCAGAATTTGGTATAGTAAGTGGGTGATCAGTGTGGGAATTAATACAGGAATGTTAAATCAGCTCAGTTGTGTTATTGTTGTGAAGAGTATTATCAATGAGCAATCAGAATATTTTTCCAAGTCTAATAAATTGCTGGTTTCTTATTAAGAACAGTTCAATTAAAAAGGTCACGTTTTACTATTAGTGTTTTGAGGTTAGAGCCTCTCTTGTTCTGATATTGTAAATGGTGGCTCTTCATGAAGGCACTCATTAGCCAAACTGGCCAAATCGGCATTATCATCTTTAGAAGAGGGGAACTGAGGCACCAAGAGCATCAGTGATTTGCTTGAAGTACAGAGCAAGACAGTCTGCAGAAAGGCCAGGAATGGAACATAACTCAGATCTTCAGAGCCCCATACTAGAAACTTAACCACAATACCATCCTTCCTGGTTTAGTGGGTTTTGTTTTCTTCTCCGGAATCTGAATTTTCATTTAAATGAAACCCCTGAAAACTGAATTCTTTGATTTTGCAAGTAAATTAGACACCACACTGTTTCTGAGTCTGCTTTCAGATGCACTGAAACCAGCAGCACTGAGAGAAGTGTGAACCTCCCTCACCCACTTTAACTAGGTATTAAGGTCAGAGTTTGACGTATTTAAACGGGACATGCCCAAAAGATGTAACAATTGTCACTAGACATTTCCTTACACATCTCCATTTCCATACTACCCATACCACCATTTTCTAAGTTAAAAGATAATAACCTTTTAGTGGGCCTGATGAATACAGCTCATCCTCTTGTCCTTTTAGTCATTTGCTTCCAGGTAAAATGGTTATAAAAATAACTCACTTTACTCTGATATTAGGTATGATGCTAGTTATCACTGAAGGAGGATGTGTGTCTGGCATGGTTGTCAGCATACACAAGTCATTATGCGAACAACAAAATGCATGTTGAGATGTCACCAGTTTGTTACCAAGCCTTGATAAGCAGGATGCCTACACTAGACAAGGGCTGGCCTGTCGGTACAGAATGAATGATTTCTGTCTGCACTGGAGTTCATGCTGTTCTGCAGATAACGTACAAGTCAGGTCCCACCCAGCTGGGATGGATGATAGGAATTGATGGATTTGTTTTCTAAAAAGTGTTGCTGTATTAATTATGAGAAAGTGCACATGTCTAGTGGTTAGGATGAAAATCTGTCTTTTTCTGAATGTAAGTGAATTATATTTAACTTTGTACTAAAACTGTACTAACAGAAGTAAGCCCATCCCTCCCATAAGTTCCTTTGAATAGTCCAAATATATCTCTGTAAGAGATGCAAACTATTATACTTCAAATAAGTAATAAAGTTTCTGAGGCTGTGAGGAAAGTTTCTTTCTAAGCTGGCTATTCTGGAATGGTTTATTTTAAATCATGTTAGTTCCTTCTTTGGGGGCAGTTAATGCTGGTTTCCTTGAGTCCAGACTAAATAGACCAGTTAACCATACAAAAATGTGGTTTGGATTTTCTGCATTTCAGTAGTTCATACATCCTTCTTGGTAATTAGTTGAGTGGAAAAAAAAAAGAAAAAAGGAAATCCTTAAATGCTGGTAAAAGTGTTGTGAAAGGGCAGGCTGCTTTCTGGTGCTTTTTTCATATGAATGAGAGATTTGTGTTGCTTGGTGGGGTGTGTGTGTTTATGTGCATACTTCACTGAAGGAGGAACTTTGGATCCCTAAAAATAACGTTGGTGCTAACGGCAGAGGTAGCGGGCTGCCATTCATCCAGGGGAACTGCTGCTATAAATACTGAACTGGATAATTTAAAGCAGAACTATCTGAAGGTAGTTTGGCTTCCAGTTACACTTACTGGACTACAGATGTTTCAGTGCTGGCTGGAGGAACATAGCCCCTGAATTTCAGAGCCAGTTACTGATTTTGCTTGAGTCTGGCTACCGCAATGCAAGCGATCCTTTCCCAGCTAAGCCAGTGCAGACCTCAGCTCCCTTTCTGTTGCCTCTCACGCTGCCCCGGCAGTTCTCTCCTTTGCTTTTGAAGCCACATTCTCTGTTTCTCCATTTCCCTGTTTTCATGTCTTCTCAGAATCCAAGCCCATGCAAAGAGTGGTAACGTGGCCCAGGGAGATCAGCCATGGCACTGTGCTGTGCATTTGGGAGCTGAGGTTACTGTTAGTACATGCAGCTAGAGTCCCCAGGCAGTTTTATATCCCATAACATGGAAGGGGATGCTGATTGTAAACAAAGCACAGGAGAGGCCATAACCTTTGGGGAAACTTTATTTTTGAGTGTGAACCTTGAGGACAAGTAAAATGTCAATTTGTAATCCAAGAAGGTCCTCAGTGTCTCTTTACTACTCTTTTAATGGTATCTTTACCCTTTACTCTTATAGTTTCCTCATTCCCACTGCCGTTTTCTGCCACTTTTTGGTTTTAGTGCCTGCTTCTGTTGTGTCCTGCACTGTTTATGTGACTACAAATTTGCATTTGCTGCTGCAAGTGGATGGTGTTGATGCCCTTTCTGGTGCTCCCGTTATTCCATCTGTTCAAGCCACATACAAACGCTGAGCTTCTGCTGAAGTAATTCAGAGGTTGTGGAATCAGTTTCTGATGCATTTCATTCATGGGCATAATCAAAACATTAGTTTTTTATGGTTGGGTCGAGGTGGAGCCAATTACTCAAATGTTCCCTCACCTTTGCTTTTCGGTCCAGAGAAATTGATTAAAATTCATTCTTAATATGGTCAAATGGACCTGAATCTCAATTCTATTACCTTGAATGTAGAGAGACTCATCATCCAAATTAAAAGGAAAAAAGTGGTCTTGTTCTTAAAGTGAACAAAGACTGGCACAGTGCTGTTCTAGGAGGCAGAAGCTGCACATAGGAAGCTGAGAGATTGGAAAGTGATGGCACAGCAGTATCTTGCAACTTCTCATCCAGATCCAGGTGGACAGTTGTATTTCTTTCATAACACACTGAGACAATTTTAGGTGACTTGGTTAGATTTTTAATACTTGGAAGTCATCAAGCCTGAATCTGAATAAATCGCTATTGATACTCAGCCGTCAGAAAACATCCTTTGTGGCCTTTCCTACTGCGTGGTATGCTGACCTCCATACTCCTGCTGTGGTTGTAACCCACCTGAAATGACAGATCTTTTTTACAGTTGCAGTCTAATCTAAAAATCATAAACTGCCCATACGCTTATGATGATGATATTAGGGTCCTGCAGTATCTAATAACTACCATAGCAAATGAATAGAAACTAGTGAATATGTATGTTTTATTCTGCTGTACTGGTAGAGCCTATATAGATTTTATTATTGTCTTGCAGCCTTGGCTAGTTATGTAACATATGCCTGCAAAGGTCTAGGTGAGAAATAGCTAATACGAACTATAATTTCTCAGTTTAAAACAAACAAACAAACAAACAAACAAACAACTGTTTCTTCAACTGTATTGAGAAATTAGTTTTCTGTTCCTCCCCTGTCCCTGGAGAAAGGATAGGTCCTGATAGGTGGCTCAACAGTCTACTTAAGAATATAAATATTGATTCCTTATTTGCCAAGAAAAGGAAAGGGGAAAAAAACCAAACCTGTCATTGCTTGTGTGCAAAAAAGAAATGGATTGTCTTCTTCGGACATTCTCCCTCTTCAGATTTATTGCAAAGCTCAGCTAATTTCATATGTGAACTCAACAGGCTGCATTTGGAATAGATTAGCTTCAGCATATTCCAACTCCAGCAGAATTCCTAGGAATCAGGAGAATAAGCTGGCAATTGCTGACATAAGATAAAAGTCCTTTAAATGTAGAATTTTTGGGCATCTGTCATTAAAGTGGTGTATTAGAGATATCATCCAACGATAGTAATGAAGCTTTCCTGAATTTTAGAAAGATCTGTATTAGTTAGATACAGAGCTCACCACACACACTTTTGGATCCATTAGTAAGAAATATTACATTATGTAATATCAGTGTATCTTAGCATGCAGGACGTGACATCCCCTATCAGTAAATGAGGTAACTGAGAATGTGAACGTGGGAAGAGTGCCCAGCCTGGAGGATTTCCTCCTGGATCTCTGGAGACATCTCACTGGATTGCTCTTGTTGGGCGGTCTAATGTCACTGGTGACTCACTTTTTAAGGGCAGCTTTGTTCTCTGACACTGTGAGAAGTCCTGTTATGAGTTATCTTCAACTGGAAAGAAATAGTATGCTGTATTTCAGCTGCAGATTTATTTCATTTCATAATAATATGAATAATAAGAACTGGCAAAATGTTGGATAATGACTCTAGAGGAAGCATTGGACTTACTCATATACACAAATTGAACTGAGCTTGCCAAGGTGACCTTCAAAAACTTACTGAACGTGTGAGTAGTGACATGTGATGACCTCAAGTGGCAAGTCATTCTAATACAACTTTACTCACACAAAACCCTTTTGGTGGCTGCAGCAATTCTTATATGCAAGCAGTTTAAATTTGTAATTGTCTTTAGTTCTTTGCTCCATCAGTCCTGTTCTGGCTCTGTCTCATACCATGACTTGGAGCATTGCCTGTGTAACCTCACAGTTTCTGCAGCAGTACCAAAACCATGTCAGTGACATTCTGGGTTTACTTCCAAACAGAATGATCTATATATTCCTAATGTTACAGCCCCACCCAGGATAAATTAATGCAGTCTTCAGGTGATTGCTGCTTTAGTAGCTGAGTAACCTGCTCTAGTGGGAGGTGTCCCTGCCGATGGCAGGGGGTTTGGAACTAGATAATCTTTAAGGTCCCTTGTGACCCAAATTACACTGTGATGCTATGATATGTAAGCTGAAGTTCTGTAATGAGATTTTTCTGATCACCAGTTAAAATATTCAGATTAGCTGGGTGATAACTTGTCAAGGAAAAGCAGATATAATTCATCAAATGTTGGGTGTTGGGGCTGTTTCCCCTTAAGAACCCTTATAAGTAAACAGATGCAATTGAGCACCTACTACAATACTACCAATAAATATCAGTGAACTGACGAACATGAATTTAAACACTGTGCTCTCTCTCATGATTTCCCATATAAATAGCTGTACATCCTTTCTCCCTGAGTTAAAGGTTAAAATGCTAACATTTTATGGAGTATGGATTTTCCAGTTACTCCCTCTCTAATGCTTGTAGGTGACTGACACATGGTGAAGGTGGAGCCCACACTTAGAGACAAGATCCTGCACATCCTGAGAGGTTTGCCTAGCTTCAGCAGCCTGCCAGAGACCCAGAGCTTCTGGGTACATTAGAAATGCTCCAGTATCCTCCCAAGCCCATAATTAGAGTATATGGAGGAAATCTTTTGTGAGTTTAGATTTTTTTGCTAACAGCTTGGCAGGATCTTCATCAAAGCCCTTTAGAAGATTTCCAGTTATAGTGGTATATAAACACAGTAACAATACTGAGGACGTTTCTCCAGAATTTATTTTTTGTTGAGCAAGGTGAACATTTTGTTCCATAGTGTGTGCTGGTTCTTTAATAGGAGTGTGATGGATGTGCTGTGCCTGTGGAAGGATGCAAATGTGACTTCTCCTTAGGCTTGACTTCCGCATCCAAAATGCTGCTTCTGGCAGCTGGGCAAAGAGTATCAAGTAGATGTTCTTAGCAAAATGGAAAAGCAGACTTGCACCCAGGATAGAACAGTGGTATCAGACCTTCACTTCACTGCTAAAAATAGTGTATTTTTGAAGAGATGAAAACAAAGACATTCAAAGCTTATTTCTAGACACATTTGTGTTACAGATTTTGATTACCTGAAGATAGAACTCCTAACTCCCTCTTTCTCACCCCTTCATTCTGGCTTTTTATTTCTCACATATTTTACCGTACTTTCTTAGTGTCCCGTTTTCCCCACAGAGTCATTGGTGGCTGGGCTGCAGACTGGGACAGCCAGGGGAAGCTGTGCCCTGTCCCAGTGGAGCAGTGCCGAGGGATCCCTGCCCTGGGGGTTCCACCTGTCATGGCTGGAAAAAGCAGCTTGCCTGGTTGAAGCACTGGACAAGACTACCATGTCCTCATTCCTTGCCTGCTCATGGGCCATACTACAAATACGTCACCACTGATAAGTCTGCATTTTACAGCAATGTAGTATTCCAGCAGTAAGTTGTGGAGCATTCTACACCTTTCCTCCTCTATTTCTGTATGAAACTCAATAAAAAAATTTAGTGTCCCCCCCTCCGCCCCAAGAGAGTACATCTGCTCTCAGTGGCTGCATTTACCATCAAAGTTGGTAGTGTTTCCTGAAATTGGTTTCTGATCCCTCTGAAAGACTGTGGGGTTTTCTTTCTTTCTTTCTTTTTTTTTTTTTTTTAAAGGTTAATTTCAGGGAAATTGAACAGCATACATGAAACTCTAAAATATCAACTGTGCAGATAAACTGCGGTACCAAGGGTGTAATGCATGTGACCTGCCTCCAGTTCCCTGAATTCCAGTGAATTCCCAGTTTCCACTGGCGGGTGGCAGGCAGATCTGAGTGTGGTTATTTTCTGTTCATTTTGTGCCAACATGTGGTTGTGATGGTGGTAGCAGGGTAGGAGGGGTGTGATTTGTCAGGGAGAGGGAAACACTAGACTTGAGACTGGGGAGGTAAACCCACAGGTTCTTGCGTTGTTACGCTCATTGAGTTGTTTCAGATCTCATATATGAATCCTCTTCATGTGACAGACCTGCTGCATAGAGTACCAAGAATAGTACAGCCTGCAAATCTTTGGCAAAGAGAGTGTCTCTTGTGATTCATTCTGCATCTTTTCTCTGCTCTGTGTATAATGATCTCTCAAATGTGTGCTTGAAAGACAAGGCTAAAGCTGAATCTGGTTTTAAAAAACTGAGCCACAAGCAGAGTTTTGTGCAGCATAAAAAGTGATCCTGAACATCCAAAGCTGCCAAGGTAGATTGCTAAAGCAACTGCTGCCAGACAGAACTGGATGTTTTTACTGGCTACTTAGAAACAGCTTTAAGAGACTTTCCTCTCCTAATTTCACTCATACGTTAACGTTGAGATAGAGAGTGTCACTGGCAACTTCCCAGGAATCCTGCAGCTGATTCTGTTTTGCATTAACTTTTTTGTATAGTAATATACTCAGAGAGAAACGGGTCCAGCTGAAGTGTTCTCTTGTCTTTATGTCTCTTCCCTAGTCTCCTCCCAGCCCCCTTTCTCAGGGCTAGGGAAATAGGATGGCCTGCTTGAGCAGGAAGAAGCAGATGTGGGAGGCTCAGTGTCACAACATTGCACTCCCTGAGTTCACTATGCCAAGGAGCACTCCATGAGTGGAGACAAGTCCTCATCACTGAGGATTCAGCAGCCATTCCCCTCTGAAAATGGGATTTTTGTGCAGTCATGATGCTGTGCAGAGACTCCATCACCGTTCCAGGGAATAGTTACCCCATTTCCTCTTCTCTTCTCCTGACGAGCAGTTTGCATTTCACTGTGCACATACCACAGCCTTCCTCCCGCCTTGCACGCTGGCACGCACTCTGCCCTGGTGTTCTGTCGCTTACAAAGCTGAGAACTGAAACATTGGGCAATATCAGATGTACATTTGCACATACAGCTCTGCCCACTCACGCGTTCGGGTGCTGTGTGACGCAGGGGTGCTGCGTGACCTTGGCTCTTTCACAGAACTAGGCCAGAATTTGCAGGAAAAGACAAGGAAGGCCCTGCCTAAATTTCAAGGGCTAGAATTTGAAAACAATAACAGTTTTTAAACATAGTTTTCTACAAATAATTCTGTATTTAAAAAGAAGAAAGGTATAAAAAGAAACTTCCAGAACAGTTGATACAAACTTATTATAGTTTTAATTGTGTTAATTGCCAGAAAGATGATGTGCTGTATGTGGGAGGGCAGGACTCTGTCTCCAGGTGCAGAACGTAAGGGTCATTGAGTTGAGGCAGGATGATCTGGCAGAGCTGTGGTTCCCCTCACCTTTCCTGGCTTTTGAGCTCCCGCCTTACTTAAGACTAATGGTAAGACACCAGAATTGTCCAAGTTTTGAAGGTATGTGCTTTTGTGTTACTGTATCTGCCTGTGCTTGTAAGGTATACAATGACAGCAGCTAGTTTCTAAACAGGTACAGTTCAGCAATGCAAAGCACACGTGCAGGTCAGGGGTGGCTCAAAGGAATCAGAGTGGGTGGAGAAAAGGTACTTTTGTGCTGGAGGTAGAAGGTGCAGCATTTCTTCTGTCTGAGGTGAATATATAGAAACCTCATGAAGAACTGATGCTAAACATATGTGGCCTTTTGGAAAGTGTCTCTGTGCAAATGCATCCACAACATCTCGAGTGATAAAAATCCCCTCCTGAGCTGAGTGGGCTGGCGTGGCTGAAGTGGAGCTGTCAATAAAGGGGTAGGCGGTTTCCTGCCAAAACTCCCCTGCCTGTCCAAGAACTGCCGTGACTCAGCCGCCGCAGGCACTGGCCACTGGAGCAGGCAGCCTTTGCTAGTTGGGTAGTTCTACTTTCTTACTTTTCTTTTTGTGTTCCATATCAAGAAGGGCTCCATTCATCCCTGGAGGAATCAAATTTGACAGTATGACCCAGTATTTTTTGTTCTTTAAATGTAAGGATCTTACAGAAGACCAATGAGACTGTTTGGACTACTTGTTAAGCTGTCTGATTATCCATGATCTATGCCTGCAAAACTGTCTACTTGGATCATTAGACCTTGACATGAAAATTTTTGGCAGTTACATTAGCATACTTTAGCTAGGCTCTTAACTGCATCTCTTGATGGCCTAAAAATCAAATTTTCATTGCCTTCATTTCCTGTGCAAGATGACTCAGGAATGACGGTTTTGGGGTTTGTTTTTTATTTTTAAAAAGTATGTGTGTAAATTTGCTGAATGGAAAGGAGACAATTATGTGTTTGCTTATAACACATTTTCTAACATATCTGTTGTTCCTTCAAAGACTTAGCATCTTTGGAAGGATGAACTGAGCTGGAAGAAGCTATGCCTCTGTTAAAATAGCAGCAGTAGCAACAACTAGCAACAGCCTGCTGGCTTTTAGGTCAGCAGCATCTAGAGTCTCACTTGCCTTAGAATATTTTATGTTTGAAGTTCTTGGATGTCATCTTCCTCCTCTGAGCTCATTGTTTTCATACAGCCTTTCTCATCAGGATAATGCTTTCCCTTGTCCTTTTTGAACCTACACAGATAGTCACCTCTCCATGTGAAAAGTTCTGTACCCACACAGCTTTAAACTTGGCATTGGTAATTAATAAAGCAGATTTGGGAGATTTGCAGGTTCCCATGAGCTGAGCTAGAATGGGCTGTTCTGTTATTTTCCCCTCATTATGCCATGCAATATTTATTCTGTTGCTTCTTTCTTTCCTCTTTCATTTATAGCCTGCCTTCTTTCCTCCAGTTCACAGTGGTCCTTATTTTATTCTAAGTTATTGTACTCCCTCTGTGCTGGTCCCAGCTAACTCCTTATTGGCTTCTTCCATAATACTGCTGGAAGTTTGTCCCCATCTGACCTTTCTATGGGAACAAATCCCAGTGTCTCAGGTTTAAAATTTACTCGTCTCTTTGCTTTGTTTCAGCCTGATGTTTTCTAATTTCTTTCTGTAATTTCTGTTTAATACCTCTTCTAGTTTCAAGATGCTCTCTGTCTTTTGCTTTCTTTCTCTCTGATATTAAGTATACTTCATACAGGTTGGTTTTGGTTTTGTTGTTATGTTTTTCTTTTTTTTTTCTGAGAATTGAGTCTGCCTTCTCCAGAGTTTTCAGTTTAGCATCTGTAGATTATCTGTGGTTCCTTGTTAGTGAACTTCCTTTCTGGGAAGCTCAGCCTCCTTGTATTTTGACTCAGATCATTAACATCAAGTAGATTCTTTTTTTCTGGCAAATTCCCATAACTGCCCACATTTCTTCTCTTTTCTCTTCCTCAGTCCTCTCCAGTACCACACACACCAGTGCTATGTGGTCATTGCTTTATGTGAAAGCTGACACTCGATTGCCTTCCCTCAGACAAGTCCTATTTTACTGCTCCTGCAGCCGTGAGCGGTGGAGGATTTGGTGTGTTTCGAAATTCTCCCAGCTGAAAAGCAGGACTCAGTTTTCACAAAGTGCACCCGCGGAGGGGATACCCAAGGAGCTGGTGCCAGGAAGGAGCTCAGATTATTGCAGAAGCCAAAGTGAAGCAAGGGGTGGCTGGCAGTGGGGGACCTGACACTGGGGAGTGGGCCAAAAGGCAGGGGCAGTGCCAGGAGTGCCTGAGGGTTATGACAAAGCAGCTCTTGGGTGATTGCAGGAAGGCAGAAAGGGAAGGTGCAGGGAGGATGTGTAGCCCGGGGTTGTTGGGTCAGGGAGGGGATGCTCTGGTGTGGAAAGATGGATATTTTTATTTTGTGAGAAGAACGGCAGCTCTATAAAGAAAGGAGAGGTTTTGAAATGGGCTTGGAAAAATGTGGTAAAGAATGTGGAGGACACTGGGTCCAAAGCCTGGGGGAACTGAGACCAATGGGTGGAAGTGTTGCAGATGTGGTATGGAAGATGGTACTCAAAGGCAGGAGGGGCCAGAGCTCACCATCTAGCAGAGCCGGTGCCATTAACTGGGATGCTGGTTTGGGGACTGAGGACACGCAGTGACCTGCTGCATCCCTATTCCTCCCAGTGGGCTGCTGTAACCCTCACAGCCCACCTTCTTCTGTCAGAAATATGGTGGTATGCAGTCTGGCACTACACACCACACCCACTGCCAAGAATAAGGTTTAACAAACAATCTGATACCCACACTAAACGATAACTTTTATTTCACCAGTTGAAATTCTCCTCCTCCTCCTCCTCCCCCAGGTACTCTTTTTTGAAGTGTGTTAAGGAAAACTACTGGGCTATGTGGGTGGCGACTCTTGCAGCCCACAAACCCAGAGCAGCTGCCTTCTGAGGAGAGCTCCAGCGAATGCCCAGCCAGGAGGGTGAGTGGGCAGAGCCCAGGCTGCTGCAGGGTGCTGTGCCCCCCGCCGGCCCTGCAGGGCGGCTGCTGCTGCCAGGACAGCCCGGGCTGGCCCCGGGGAGGGAGTGTGGCACCCTCATTGGGCAGGTGAGTCATTCGGACCTTCTGCTACATCTGGCATGAGTTTCATTTTGAGTTACTCTAGTGCATTATTATTTTCAGTATGTCCTTCACCAGGAGCTGGAGCCACAGAGGTGAAAATAATTACATTTACCAGAATCAGTTATTAAAGTGGGCAGCTAGTTCTCACTAGAAATGAAAGAACAGTATTTTGAACAGCACTCAACAGTGCCATTCAGGTACTCACATGTAGAGTAAAATTCTGTTCAGCAGAAGTAATACAGAGAATATCATTCCTAGGTATTCAAATGCACCTGCCTGTGCTTTTCTGTGTGAGTGGAAATCAAGCAAGGCAACAATATTTGGGGGACAAATCCAATTAACCATGAAAAAGAGGAATCTTCCAGAAGACTAGCCAGCCTGTCTAATTTTAAGGGAAATTTGTGTCATTCTTTTGTCTTGATGTAACACTGAATGGAACCTAACACTAAGTGTTAGCTGTGTGCTTCTGTACACCACCACCTTGGTTTACATCCATGGTTTTCATCTCGCCCATATTGTGAGGTTGCCAGTGGCTCTTGTGGCCATCCAGATTTATGTGTACTGTTTAAAACTACAAAGTGGCCTCAAATAATTAGATAACTGTGCTGTAAACTCCTGGGCCACTCTGATGATATATCCTGCCTTCAAATACACAGCTTTATGCTGGCTTGGAAAACTTTTCACCAGAAATTTACCTCAGTGTTGTCCCTGTTTGCTTTCTTGGACATATATTGAAGTAGTTCACGAGGGCAGGTTTGGCAGGATCTTGGACTCGGCTTTTCAGAGGAATTTGGAGGAAAGATGACTTTACTTGGACACTGTGTCTGTCAGGTGTAACTGCAAGGGCTTTCACCTGAAATAGAAAAGTCACACTGAGAAGTTATGGAAACAAAGATATCCAGAACAACATTCAGTTTGATTTAGGGCTATTCATATTTGAATCTCTTGGTTTTAGGAAGTTCTGTTTTCATCTATAATACTACACAAATTCCTGTAAAAGTCAGTTTAATGTTAGTATTACTCAATTTTCAAAGAAATAACTTGGTTTTGTGTTTAGAAAACTTACTGCCAAGCCCCCTCTGCTGGACAGGAAAATCACTGTTTTCATCTCTGCATGCTGAAGGCCTCTAGTAAAAGCATCCCAGCTTATTACACAACTCAGAGTTAACAAGATCATGACTGTATTTCTATTATTATCTGTTGCTATGTGTCATGGGCTGAGCTTTAGAGAGGAGTCTGGATAATTGCTACAGATGTGTTTGAATCCCTCCATTTGAATGAGTATTCAGTCAGTCTGTTGAAAATTCATCCGGTCATCTGATTATTTTATTGTCCAAGTTATTTTCAGTAGTATCCACTCTCCTCACCCCCCACTATATTTGATATGTATTATTTACATCTCCTGTCAGTGATCTCACTGCACACAGACTGTACTTGCATAATGTGTCTATACAGGAAATAATAGCAGTCTGGATCTGAGAAGCACACGTGCTTGTCATCTGTGTATGACAATGCCTTTTGCAGGGACCAGCCTCATATTTACAGCTCGGGAAATAAGCCTAGCAAGTAAAGACAGTCCAGCAGCTTGAGCACTAAATTAGGAGGTGGATTTAAGCCCTGCTCTGAAACAGACTGCCTGGTGACCTTGCACTTATTAATTAGGCTAAAAGCCAAAAAAAAATGTTTACCACAACATTGAGCATTGCCCAACAAAATTTTGCAGTAGAATGGCTTAGGTTGGAAGGGTCCCTAGAGGCTATCTTATTCAACCTCCCTGCCATGGGCAGGGACACCTCCCAACTAGACCAGGTTGCTCAAGGCCTCATCCAGCCTGGCCTTAAACACCTTCAGGGAGGAGGCATCCACAACCTCTCTGGGCAATAGATTCCAGAGTCTCACTACCCTCATACTGAAGAACTTCTTCCTAAGGTCTACTCTAAACCTACTCTCCTTCAGTTTAAAACCTTTTCTCCTTGTCCTGTCGGTGGACACACTTGTGAAGAGTCCCTCTCCAGCCTTCCTGTAGGGTCCCTTCAGGTATTGGAAGGGTTATAAGGTCCCCTGGGTGCCTTTTCCAGGCTGAACAATCCCAGAGATAAAGTGTTGGACCTGTTTATGGTCCTCTGTGGTGCCCATTGTGAGCTGAGTTTCTTTGTGAGGAGCTCCAAAGCAGCCAGTGTGCCGTGCAAGCAGCCAGTAAAGAGCTATTGCCTACAGACGTGTGTCTGAAGCTTTTCCCTCTCTTCAGCTTGTTCAAAAATTAGCCTTTGAAGAGTGGCAGCCTTTTTAAAATGGAGCAAGCCAAAAGAGTGTTGCTGGGGCAGCTGATTAGTAATTAGAAGACTTCTTCAGTATGTGTATTTGTGTCCCCACTCGGCAAGAGGCAGTCAGACTTTGGTTCCTCCCTTTTCTGGAAGGCATCCTAGCCCCGAAGTAGAGGTCTCTTCTCATTAAAAGGAAAGGGGGATTTGTTAGCCCGGAGAGACTTGGAGCTTAACAGCTAAAGCACTCACCCACGAGTGGAAACACTAGATTGTGGTGCCTCCTTGGAGTGCTGTTACATACTGCACATTAAGCAGTTACGGGATAAGCTACAGAAGTGGTGTTTAAGCTGAGCCAGAGTTCAGTGGCTTACCTTTCTCAAATCACTGCCCCAATCTGCAGGCTTACAGGCAAGTCCCATTCTTTCTGTAGGGCAGTGGCTCTTGAATGCCTTTCTGTGAACTAAACCACATTCACAGGAAAACCAGAGAATGTTTCCTTCTATAGGCCTTTGGTGAGGTCATAATTTCAAAATGGGCTTGACAAGCATGTCCTTGAGTCTGTCTATGTCAGGAAGGGGTTAGAGCCTGAATTTCCCACATTTAAGCCTGAAATGCTTCTATTCCCACAAATTATCTCACTGGTAAACTGCTGGATAAAACTGATAAGGTTGAAAAAGTACTCCTTTAAAGAAAATGTCTCTAATGGAGTCTCTGAAGGGATAGGAACTATTTCAAAGCTCTTTTCATAGAATCATAGAATCATGGAAT
>NW_008623364.1:0-3658 GCF_000691845.1 Merops nubicus | reverse complement strand
GCTCTTGCTCAGCATTGATCAGATCTCAGTAAGCACTGATAAGATCCCCCACCTCTAAAAAGACACAGATAAGCCAGAAAAAGGGCTGGCTGTGGGAGCAAACGGTGCATACAGCAGAGCTTCCACACAAGGGACGACTGAAGAGAAGAAAATGCCAGCTTGGAAGAGGAACAGAAACCTGAGAGACCTCCAGAGAGGGAGCAGTGACTGATTCACAGAGCACAAAAATGTGGATCCTAGATGCAATAATGAAGTGACAGGTTGAAACCCAGCAGAGGTCTTCTGCACGCACACCTAAGGGAGCCATGGGTCTCATTGCCACGGGATGAGGTAGAGCCAAGTGAGGACCTATTTTGGAAAAGGGTTTAAAACCCCAGCTAGAGGAAGGGTCTGTGTTAGACTCAGGAGCCCTAGCTCAGCATTCAGCTGATGGCCACGGTGCTGCACGACTCGGGGTGGCAGAGCAGAGGTGAATCCAGCAAAGTCAGATGATTTACAGGAGCTCTGCAGTTGCATCCAAGGTTAGAAGCGAGGCCCAGATCTGCACATCAAAACAGACTTCCCATAAATTACCACGTTAAGGCTTTTCATAAAAGTTTAACAGCATGAAGTATGATTCATGAGGAACCTGTAACGCTTAATTAAAGGGGAGAAACTGAGCCCGCTGTGAGAAACTTCCAGATCCCATGCCAAGCTCATCACTGACTTAATTTACGGGACATAAACAGGCCAGAAAATGGCCTAAGCTGTAAAATCATGTTACTTTTGCCAATTTGGGATGCAAGGGCTGTGCAAAGGGAGGGGGAGTTACAAACTAAACAGGGTGAAGGTGGAGGTGGAGCAAGCAAACAGTGAAGGAACTCCTGGGCAGCACAGGACGGGAGGATCCAACCCATGCTCTGTTCCAGCTGCTCTTTCTTACTACTGCCCCAGTTTCTGCCTCCTGGCATGAAGGTCACTGGTCTTCCACAGCCATGAAATTCCCCATTGGCTTAAATTACACGTGTCCTTCAGGCTCCTAGCCCTAGATGCCAGAGGGCCAAGGCTACCATGTCAGTGACGTGGACATAACTTCTGGTCTAACTCCAGCAAAACTGATAGAATTACTCTGGATTTCCAGCAGTACCCCCCAACCCCTGCACCCCACCCGCTGCTGGGGAACATGCCTCCAGTTTCCCTAGGGCTCTGACTTTCTCACCCTGTGTTTGCCTCTTGGTGTAACCATGCCCAGGGCGGGATGCAGCCTGTGCCCAAAAAGGGATCCTCGGTATTATTCATGTGGAAAAAATGCCGTGGGATTTCTTCCCTTCATGTAACTAACTGGTCCCATGACCTCAGTTTCATGATTCTTGATTTTGGAGCGAAATAATTTCCAGCACTGAGAAGGGAGAGGCTGAAGGGTTTGTGGGGAAGGCAGCGGGGAGCTGCAGTGAGCAATTGGTTGCAAAAGAGCCCGGCCTGGGAGCCACACCTAAGATGAGCTCAGCTCCAGCCCTGCCTCTCCACAGCAGCTTTCTGGGACCCTGAGCAATAGCTGAGAGCCAGAGCAAGCTGTGGCTGCAGACGCCTCTGGTGGGGTGTTCACCAGTCCCTAAATAGAGCAGCTGGAGGGACGGGGAGAATTCAAACCCAAGAAGGGAGAGGAGGTCACTGCAGAGCTACTCGAGTTCAGCTGCAGTTTCACAAACGCTTCCAATATCGCTCCCTGCTGTCCTGTCCAGGCCGGGGCAGGGCAGGGAAAGCTGAAAGTTTGAGGCTTTAGGGGGAAAAAAGTGAACAAATAGAGGGACACGACAAGAGTGGCTGTGGGATGAAACCCACCCTGCCTCCTGCTCCACCCCCCTTGGGAAAAAGGCTCTTGCCACGTTCCAGAAAGACACCAGGTACACAAGAGGGATTTCAAAGCAGAAGAAAACAAAGCAAAAAGGCAAAAATCTATGCAAAAAAAACCCAACCCAAGAGGCTTGGGTGCAAAAAGCATTGCAAGTGCCAGGAACACCTATGGGAGGGGAATGTTTGAGGCTAAGCATGAGCTCACACCACGGGGGAGAGGAGCTCAGCCTCTCAGGGCAGCCCGTTGTGTTCCTGCAACAGGATGGGGTGAAGGAGCAGAGACTGGAGAAAATGGGCAGGAGGGTCTGGGGCAGAGCCCTGGGCTGACCGAGGCTGAGCACCAAGTCCAGACCTGCTGTGGGCTCTCACCAGGGACAATCCCACCCCCTGGGAGTGCTGTAGCTTCTCCTTCTGTAAACAGAGGGAATAATATTTGCTGGACTCCTCACATCACAGAAAGGTAAATAAATTCACTGAGACTAAGGTAAATAAATTCACTGAGATCATTCACAGAAGATCCTAGATGAGTTTACTAGAGTGCTTTCCATTTTTGTCACAAGTTTTAACCCTAAATCCACCATCCTCAACCAAAGAATCATAGAATCACAGACTGGTTTGGGTGGGAAGGGACCTTTCAAGGTCACCTAGTCCAACCCCCTGCAGGGATCAGGGACATCCCCAGCTAGAGCAGGGTGCTCAGAGCTTGGTCCAACCTCACCTGGGATGGTTCCAGGGATGGGGCAGCGACCACCTCTCTGGGCAGCCTGGGCCAGGGGCTCCCCACCCTCAGTGCCAATAATCCCTTCCTTCTCTCTAGTCTAAATCTCCCTCTTTTAGTTTCAAACCATCCCCCTTTGTCACAACAGCCCCTGCGAAAAAGGCCAAGAGTATCTTCCAGAGCTTTCTTCAGTTTACCTTTCAGAATCCAAACAGTTTTTTTCTGTTCCTTGTCTCAAGATACGATCGCTGGCCACATCCCCCAGCCAGAAATCACCCTCATCACCCAGCCTATAATTTCCATTTATTTAGCTTAATCCCTTCCCCAACACATCATCCATGCTGCTGCCTTCCCCCTTCGGGCACTCGCCTCTTGTGACTGGCTCTAGCTGCGACTGCTCAGCTGACTTGCAACTGCTCCTTTCTTCTTTCCTGTTTTTTGGGGACAAATCCCAGGCCCAGCTCCTGGGAAGGTTTCTGCCCTGAGCCTTCCCACCTCCACCCTCTCAGGGCAGATGACTGAAGGGAGTTTTGGAGCCGGGGTGGGTCTCACAGCACCGAGGATCGGCTGGGGAAGGGAGCACAGGGATGATGCAGAGCAGTGAGGGCACACACAGGGCATTTAAAAGTTCTCCAGTGGCTAATGAAAGCCTCACAGCCCCGTGGCACTGGGATTTTCCTTGTCTGACACCTGGGAATGCTGTCATCCGGACCACAAAGAAAAGAGGATGAGAGCAAGAGCTGGAGATGAAGAGCAAAGCTGAGCAGTGGCGGGAGTGGAGGGAGGGGGGAAGTAGAAAATGGAGAAGGAAAAGAGCAAACGAGCCAGAAATTTGTGTAAAGAAGGCAGGGCCTGAAAAAAAAGGGGAAAAAAAGAGAAATGGAGCAGAATGGCAAAGCAAATCCAACGGGAAAAGGCAGGAGGAGAGCATCGGGTCAGCCCTGAAGGACAAGAGCTGTGGAGGGGATGGACGGACAGACCCCCAGAGCTCCTGGGGGGGTTCATGGGATGCCTGAGTACCAGAGCGATGCCCATGGCCCCGTGCCCGAGTGTGGGTCCCCATGTCCCTGCCCGTCCCTGCCTGCTGCTCTGCCCAGGGAAGTGCCC
>NW_008623363.1:10120-15682 GCF_000691845.1 Merops nubicus | reverse complement strand
TATATATATATATGAAGCAGAGGAGTCAAGCATTGTGCAAGGACATCAGGTCAAATTTTCTTGTAAAAAGAATGCCTTGCTGGTTTTAAGTGGTCCCACGGCAAAGATCTATTTTTTGTTTGTCTAAAGGCACTGTCAATATATTATTCTCTCCTTCATATCCTGTAAACTACACAGTACTTTGAGCAAAGAACATTTCTGTTGCCTGAGCCTGTGGTTTGAATGAATCTATACTGAGAGCTGACGCTTGGACAGTATAAATGTTTCCTATGGCTTTTCAGAATGGAGATTTAAAATGTTTTTCATCTGGCTGGAAGTGCTATTGTAGATTTGCTTAAGTTATTTTTGTCAGTGCCTCACATTCCTAGAAGACAGGGTCCTGAATAATACAGCTATTTGTCTACCTAAATTCACTTTTCATTACTACCACTGGTGAAACTGGTACAAGTTGGGTACAAAGAAGGGAGTTGCTAAGGCCTTCAGCATGAACAAGGACCACCAAGTTCTTCACTAGAAACTACAGACCTGTAATTTCCTTCAGTCAATTTTTTAGTCAGGTATGCTGTAGGATTAGCAGGACTGAGACTGTAACTATTGCACTGTCACTTTGCATTCATAAACATGATAAAATACAGCTCTTAAACTGCCAGCAAAACACATCCACAGAGTTCAATGGGAGCAGATGGTTATTAATTTGGTCAGAATTTTAGGCATCTTTACCTGGTATAAACGAGTACTTTGCTTGAAATCCCTTTCCTTCCAGCTCCTCATCGGAAGTAAACTTGATCCACATAAATCTCCCTGTTGATCTAATTAGTGCAGGACTTTTCAGACCACAGTAACGATTAATGAGAGGGGAGAAACCAAAAGGTCCATCTCGAACCTCCAGATGATCAAACCGACATTCAAATGAGGGCTCTATGTAATAAGGTTCATCAAAGGTCAACTCAATTCTTTGCCGTGGAGCCGCTAGACATACAAAAATCAAGCAAAATGTTAAATGAAGATCTGTATTGAAAAACCACATGGAGACATGAAATAAGAGACAGGCCTCCAGAACAGCAGGACAGAAGAAACTGGACACTTCTTAAAATACATCTGGCAGTCTGATACAAAAACTCAGATACACTGTAATAAAAAAAATTTTAAACGTTATTGCATAGAAGATACTTTTTAATAGTTTTTTTGTTTGTTTGCTGATCTTTATTCTTGAAAGTTCAGAAATAACATAAATTTAATGCAGCACATGTAACAGATATTAACATATATGCAAAGGTATTCAAACAACGTTTAATATTAAGATACAAATTAAAGCCAGTGTTCTGTGAAAGCAAAGTATGGAAAAAAGGACAAAACATTGCAGGATGCAGGAAAGAGTAGAAAAGATATGAAGAACTATTCACTGGTACATCTCCTAAACAATAAGCCCAAATTTGGAGATCCATTGGCAGGAGACAATTTTTATTAGAACATTCAGAAGAGTGTAAATGCTTCACATATTTTGTTAATATGTAGGCTACTACAGATGTTGTCAAGTCTGAACTAGCCACAGCCTCACATCAAGTTTTGGATCAGATCCTTAAATCCTTATATGAGAGGCAGCTATGGCTACTTTGTGACAAGACTTTCATATGTGTAGTTTGGAACTGAGCGTTTATTTTGTGTGAACAGCTTTACTGTTTTCTCGTCATCTATTGAGCTACATGAGCTTCAGATACTAACTGGTATCTGGAATGACAGCAGTAAAGAATCACGTGCTGTCTACTTCTTCTGAATGCAAGTAAGATTTACTTTTTGTTTCTAACAGTCTGTTTAGACTTCATGCCTTACACATGAGTTAAAAACATCTGTAGCTGTTTGCATGTGTAGGCAGTGGTCTGTAGGAAGGACTGCATCCTATCTAGAAATTGTGGAGGACCTCGGTCTCACTCAGGTACCCCTAATGTTTCTGTGTAAGGACTGTGAGGACAGAGATGTGGAAACTGACTCTGTGCCCCATAGAAATTTCCTCACACAACAGAGATCCAGCAGCAGACCTGGTATGATGGCACTCTGAAGCTGGATGGATCTACTCTCCAGTGCCTTCACTTGCAGGGAAGATGCAAAACTTCAGGTGTGCGCGCATACAAACCGAAATGAGGATGTCGATGAACCACAACTATACAGTACGAATAAAAACTCACTGAAATGTATTACTTGAAATATTTCAATTAATTGATATGAATCTGATGATTGAGCTAACATTTTTAGCTGACTTCAGTGGGTTTTGGGTGCATTCTAATAAGAGGAAAAAATAATTAGTGTCCCAAGTCTTGCAGCCTTTATCCAAGACACTCTCATTAGAATGTGGTTTTATTCTGGTTAATGAAATTTTTTTTTCTCATCACATTATTCTAATTGTAACCTCAGCAGTGCTAAAATCTCCATATTTTTAGCACAATGCTATGGCTGTCAGATGTGTCGTTTTTATTAATAAAGGACAGCATAGATTTTCTGCTGGTGGGACAGAACAACACAACATGTCTGGTAAATGCTGAAGATAGTCTTCAACCATCTTTTGCAGTTTATTATCAGCAATACTGGAAGCAATATTAGGATAACAAGTTACAATTTTTGTCGTAATAGTTCTGCCCCATCACAGATTACAGTGGATCTGATGCTGCTTTTACTGGCTGTAATGGTATGTCTTATTCTATATAGCTAATTCCTGAATGTTTGCATTTTCTATTCATTTGTTATTTTTACTTCAGAGAGCATAGTTAGCTTCTTGTTCAGCCAAATGACTACAGAACTGATTATATTATCAATATGGCTATACGGTACTTGACACTACAGTAAAATGACACAGTTTTAACAGTCTAAGATCATCTATTTAACAGTAAGTTTACAACACAACAGAAATACAGCATATACCTTCTAAGATATAGATGCACTCTTGATTTGGTGGGTACATGTTAGGGTAGTTTGGTGAAGCAAAGTGTCCTCCATTACTTGTGCGTACCCAGTTGTCACACTGGGTAGGAGGAATGCGATTCACTCCAATATTTTGCCCACCTTAAGTGAAAAAAAAAGCGATAAAATAAATTTGTCCTGCAAGCATGCAAATTTGATTTTGCAAAAGTAAAACACTGACATAATGCATATCCTATGAAAGAAGACACTTTTCTTTCGAAGTCAAATAGTCACAGTGGCTGCCAATATGGCAGCATGATTTTATGGCTTATGTCTTCTCCATTCTTGTGGAGATTCCTTATAATCCAAAACATCTGTAGGGGCAAAAATAATAAAAGCTGATTCCAGAGTATACTGTATGGCCCTTAGGTTGAATATCTATTTACAATACTCTGTTGGAATAGAGAATCCTTATAACAGAATGAATTATAGTATGTAAACACACTCAATACAGCAATGGTAGTTAACAGAATTATGAGCAACGGGTAGATTGCACTAGTAGGTAAGGGCCTCATTTAAGATCAGTTCTCTTCTAGATGTACAGGGAAATATGCTCCCTGACTGAGATTATGCAGTTTACTAAACTAGTGCACCATGCTGGACCATTCACAGGAGCTTTGTTCTGATTTCTTTATCCAAGGAGAAAGCAGTTGGGAATAGTATGATCTCTCTGACTTTCTCCTTAAGTACCCTTGGTCTTTCTCCTTGAAATCAGCAGAGCTGGAGAGAATAAGACAGGGTATGTGGCATCTGCTAGATTTTTCCTAAAGCTCACAGAGATGCTCTCATAATGTTATTTATATTTATGCAGTTTTTCTTTGCAGGCCTTTGAGAGAGAATCCATGCTGATACAGGTCTTAGCTGTCTCCAGTAAATTGCATCACCTTCCCCTGGTATCTTGGCAGCTTTTTTGATTTATGGGGGTGAAAACTTAGTCTCTCCTGCAGAAGTTGTTCAAAGAAATTCTGTAGGTGTCAGTTCAAGAATTTTTTCTCTCCTAAATGGGGGTTGATCCCACATAAGAGAAAATATGGTTTGTGAAACTGATGCCTTCCCCACTCAGCAGGCTTCAGAAATGTTTGTGGGTGGACTATTTGAAAAGCTTGTTGTCAGATACAGTAAACATGAATTTCTTTGGTGGTGTTTTCCCACCTCTGAGATCTAAACCCACAGAATTTAACTAAGTGAACTTCCATGTTCTTTGTGACTGGATGGCTTTGGTCAAATGGTAATTCAAGAGCTATTAACACCTGAACACAAATACTTTTTATTATGTTGCTGAATTAAACATTATAAAACTGTTACATTTAAAAAAAAAAATAAAATCATCAAATCAGAATTGTACCTTGTGTCTTCTGTGCAACGGCAATCCCTTCCACTACAAGGATTGTTACTAGCAACACTGATGAGAGAAATTGGGACAGGAAAAACATCAGTAATTCATCAAAATTACAGACTATTTTCTGCAGTCTTGATTCATGCAAACCCTAGAATCACTATCCAAAACAACTCAGAACACAACAAAAATACATAATTAACTTATGTCTCTTCTTAAAATTTCATCTTGAGTATATCAGTGCAGTCTAAGTTGGTTCCTCTTCCAGATTGCCTAAAAAAGTGTATATGAGAATAACAATATATTGTTTGAGGAGACTTAAAGAATATCTATTTAAGAGTATCTACTAATTTGCAAGCATTTTATAAAAAGACATAGTATCTATTTTCTATATAACTTTTATACCCTGGAGCAGGAAGTTTCACTGCTATATTGAACCATATTTATCCTAAAAGTCCATTTGTACAGTGTGTACAAAAGACTTCCAAGAAATTATTCCGGACCACATGAGACACTGCATGGTCTTATCCTTACACAGGTTTCAGGAGCACTACAGAATTGTGCTTGCAAGACTAGTTGTGGTGATGCTGCCACAATACCTGTGATTTCTAAAAAATAACGTGGCAGTGAAAAATGAGCAGATAAAAGTTCCAACGATGGAGAGACTTAGTCTGAGCAGTGACAACAGCTAGGATATGGACACTGTGAAGATGTACACTGGTGCAAGGCACTCTGGTTTGCCTGAGTGTTGTGTCAGTCTCAGGTGTTGGTACATGCTGGTATTTTCTAAATTTGAATTGCCTAAATATCAGACCTGTTAAAGATTCTGCTATACTGTTTCCTCCAACCCTTGTTCTCCCTCCTTCCCTCTCTCCCTTCCTTAAAACTTATAAAATCATGAGTGTATTGAGATGGGGACTAGAGAGCAAATACTTCTCGTCTCTTCCAGTACAGGAACCAGGGGTATCAGACAAAGCTAGCAGGTGGCACGTTCAAAGTAAACAATATTTTTTTTTTTAAATGCACATACTTTAAAATGAGGTAGAAAATTCTGTTCCAGAAACCCTTTAAGCTATAACTTGTTGGAAGTCTGGGATAGTATTTAGGGCAAATATAATTTGTTCTACTTTTATCTTCTTTCTGCTTTTATATCGCTGTGAAAGAAGATGCCAGGCTAGATGGACCTTTGATTTGACCTGGTATGGCCTTTCCCATGTTCTTAATCTACTTTTTAATACTAAGACTGACAGGCATGGCCTCACCACTGCAGGAAT
>NW_008623363.1:0-10089 GCF_000691845.1 Merops nubicus | reverse complement strand
GCAGGAATTTTGCAGTCATATTCAAGAAGTTAATTTTATTTTCCCAGTTTTCTTCTCTTGTTGCTCAGGCATTTTACTGGCTCATGCTGAAATGAAATTTTCTTTGTCTGTGATCTTCCTGTGTTGCTGTTAAGACTTTCATCCCTTTAGACAGTTCTAGAGTGAGCATGCACTGACTGCGAACTACAGTGATCTTGACTGAACTCATCTAGGTGCTGCTGTACTGTTGGCATAGATATATTGTCTTGGGGACAGACAAAAGCAATCAAAAGTCTGCCGCTGAAACTGTCCATTTAGCATTTGTATTTTATCATGGAAGTTTCTGCTGCCCTTTCTTCTCTCTACCTACATTAAAGCAGACTGCTTATCATTATGAGGCTTTCTTCACCAACAACCACTTTTTCTCTTTTAAGTCAAATTTACAACTACGGGTGTTCTGAAATACCATATGGGTGTTACATGTTTCTAGGAGCTTATCTGATTTTTAGGGATGGATTATGAGCTAGTAGGTTAAAAGTTAAGTAGTTTTGCAATTTCTGTCTTCACAATAATTCCACATTTTCATCAATATACTGAAAAATATAGTTCTTTTCATTATCCCAATACAAAGGATCAACCATTAATCATTGCTGACTCACCCTACAGTGAAAATTCAGCTTTCAGAAGAAAGTATCTAATACACATTACTAGTGATCAAGTTATGGATGCTTGCTAGTCTTTAAAGCAAATAAAATAAATATCCCATCTTTATTGACATATGATGGACATCAGTTTTCAGGTATTTTTAGTTTTTAGTATTCTTATATGGATGCTACTATTTCAAAATGTTTTGCAATTTATTTTTGTGGCTTCTGTGTTTAAATTGTGTGCTCAAAAATCTAAGGTGAAGTGCATGAACTTATAATGCATTTGTTCTTGAGAGATCGTGTGTCCACAGCAGATAATCTTGATAGTCATTATAAGGTTCTCTATGTATTTTCTTTGGGTTTTTTTCTAAATTTATTTTAGAGCAACACTTCATAGTTTCCTTTTACCATTAAAGTAAACGCAGTTTCCACAATCTCATGTAAATTATGTGTCAGTATGTTCTTCTATTGAATTAACCTTTCTTAAAGATGTGCTACGCTCCTCCTCTATTTTGCAAGGACATAGCAATCCCTTTATAATTTGTGCTGCTTCTTAAAATACAAAATAGAACTTTTTGTCTTAAAGGAAACACAGAAATCTGAGTAAAAAAAATATTTTCATGACTAATAAAATTAATGCAGATAGTATTTGGTGGTTTTTTTTTTTTTTTTTTTTTTTTTTTTAGTACAGCTATTTACTATGGCAAACACTGTTACATAGTTGTTGGGATTTTTCACCTTTAAAGTAAGCATGTATGCTTATATGTTCCGTAACACTAACCAGTGACTTCCCTTCTTGAAATGATGCCCATACAGAAACAAGCCTCCTAAAAGGACTTCAGATAATCTTGACTGGCTTTTACTAAAGCCTGTTCCATTTCTGTTCATAGTCCAGAGCTGTTTACGTGTAAGTGCAAAAGAACAGTGCACATTTTCTGCAGAACAGCACGGATATGCAGGCAATTACAGAAGATAAATGGGCTGAAAAGCTGTCTTACTGTCTTCATTTTGTCATGTTATATGGATGACTGGACATTTTAAGTGTGGGCCACCTTCTTTTTGTTCCCTGCCCTTCTCATCCTCTTAATTTTTAATCTCTTCCATCTCTTGCCTTTCCCTGTCCTCATGCTCTCAACAACCTTTAAGATGAATTCAAAGCAACCCAGGTAGAAATATTCAAGGGCCTTCCTTTGCCATTACCTTTATCCCAGGTGATGGTCTGATAAAAAGGTGTCTCTGACTAATACTCTGTATGTGTGCTGTCTGGCAAAAAGGTGGAGAGAATACTTGCATCTGATTTCTGAGAGTAATGGGCAGGGATGCCTCAGGTAGTATTGCCTTAAACCGTGTGCATTTACATGATACAGTATAATGTGAGATGTCAAACGAAATTTTTGGCTGAAAAGGAGGCCTATCAGTGTTTGGGATGAAAGGAAAAGAAGAAAAGGAAAAAAAATCAGTCAGGATATTTTTAGACCTTCTAGACTGCTTCCATTAACCCATTTTTATGTGCATTTTAAAAACAACAAAGCTATCATTTGTTGTCCTAAATCCATACCACTTCCTGTAAAAGCATTTTTGAATCTTGAAGACTAATTTGGACTATACAAGCCAGTAAGAAGGAAGGAAGAAGTCTAGGGAAGAGACAGCTCCTGTAAGATGCTGCAGTGGAGGGCTGGCACTGAACCACCGTCCTGATATTGCATGTGGGGACACAGACAGGGCAATCAGAACAGACATAGGATACCAAACTACTGTCACTAGAAATCTTGTAGCACTTTCAAGTGGATGAAGAATGATCTTGTTATTTCACATAAACTGAAATTCAAAGAGTTAGAATCCACCAGAACTTGAAATGGAACACAGTTTTCCTCTGCTCCCCCTTTCCTCCTCTTTTAAAGTCTATTACTTGTCACTGTGGCGTGATTGTTCTTCAGTGTGAATGAAAGGTAACTCTAGACTTAACTCTGCCTTCTGGTGTTGTACAGGAAGCCAAAGCAGTACCTGAAAATGCCTCCTGAACATGACTTGCTAATGAAAGCAACAGCACAAACTCTGTGGGACTGCATGGAGTATCAAAGGGATGGAAGGATGGATTTGATTGTTTTGTTTTTAATGGAGGAATGTGGTGAGAATTCTACTAGAGGACAATGAAATGACTTTATAAACTCTTTAGTTGGTAAACATAATAGAGGTTAGTGCTTCTGCACCTTATATTGAGCTTCTGCTTTGTGACACTTACACTGTAGAAGACACTATCAAGCCAACAGCAGCACAGCCACTGAGGCAGACAGGTTAATAATGGCCTCTTTTATTCATGGATCTGCTTTTTGCAACAGACTATTCCACGAATTATGATGCATACTTTGGCACTACCATTTAAAGCTCTGATAGCTTTTACCTATGTGAACATTAACTAGAAATAAAGAAAAAGCAGCAAGCGTCTGTTTCTAAAGGAATCGATTTTTCATTTTCTTCACTTCTTTGCATGAAATATTTTAGATCACATAGCCTGCAGACAGCTGTATGCATTTTTAAGAGTGAAGACAGTAACCACACCTTGTGAATTCTTACTGCTATTCTGTTGTTGAAATAGGCTTAATGGAATGTTATAAAAGAATACCCGAATTGGTGTAATGAACTATGATTGTTTGCAGGAGTCAAGGTTTTCTTTGCTGGCATTTCTTATAATTGTCTTAAATCAATCTAAGCTGCAAAAAAAAAAAGAGGTTAATTTGTGTGTTGAAGTGTGTATATATATATAGAGAGAGAGAGATTCACAAACAAGTAGGTCCTATTTCTTGTCAAAAATGAGAATAATACAGTTTTATAGTAAACAGGTGCTCAGCTGAATATTGAGAAATCAGTGTGTTTCTTAGAAAAGCAAGTGCTTTAGGCTTCAAATCTTGCTTGTACTTTCTGGCAAGATGTGTTCTTCAAATTTCATGGGGTACCGTACTGCCCTGAGCTACCTATGGCATGTCTTTCCTCTGCTTTTGCTGCATGCTGTAGGGATCTTCACATATAGACAAAATAGATTTGCTGTGTGGCTCTGAGAGCAGTGTCTGTCTTCAGTGATGACAGTGGGGTATCTATGCATGCAGGGCAAGCTGAATATCAAACTGGGGAGCAGCCATGCACAACTGAGAAACAGAGTGAAAAATTCCACCAATTTTTAAAATAAAGACTTAATCATTTAGAGTATTATACATTCTTAGTATAGCAGTAGTCAGAATCCTGGGGATAAAGATGCTAGACATTGCTTAAAGGAGGATTCACTGTTTTATCTCTCTGCTGTACTCCTTGGATTAGGCAGCACCTTGTACACGTAACAGTCCAACTAGACAGTAATTGGCAACATGCAGGTCAGGCATGTTAGAAAATCTTGCTAGGATGCCTGCTTCTTTCTGGCAGATGCAGCCTGGAGTAACAAATGCTTGATCTTAATTATATACTGTGTTTTGCCTTATGGGAATTAATCCTTTTCCGTGTGCTGTTCTTAAACATAGCTCCTTATCTGCCCTGTGTGGCAAAATTCATGTTACTTTCAGTAACTGCTGATATGGTATCCCAGCTTTTACATCCATTATTTTTTGTTCACACATGTCTAAACATTAATGTGGTGAGGACGTTTGTGATGTCAAATTCTATCTTACTCTCTGGCCAACATAATGTGTGCAACACAAATTACTCACATGTGTTTTAGTTGCTTTTAAGGACTCTTAGGGGTAGGGTCCCATGATGTTAAATGCTGCACAAATTCGAAGTGGTTGCCTGGTCTTCCTGTAAAGAACTTCTGCAGTTTAGACAGACAAGGTGAAGTGTCCCAACGCTTTGGATTTTACGTAATTCTGTGTGGATGGTCACCTCCTTTCAGAAAGCTGATTAAGCGCATTTCTGATTCAAGTAATTTTTTAGCTCAGACACACAAACTGCAAATTCTAGGGAATCAGATTTTTTTTCTCTCTTCCTAGCATTTGGTGACATTTGCTAATTGATAAAAGGAATACTGGACTGCATCTGTTGCTGCTTTTTTAGGCAAACAATACTATTGCTGAGGATGAAAACTTAACAGTTTTTGAATCTCACATGCTCTTCTAGTTCATAGTCTTTATATATTCCCTGATCTTTTGCGGTCTCAAGGGGACATTAGCAGATTGGTAAAATGAGTATCAAAGAACAGTTCAGGTGGCTGCCTGGAACGTAGCCTATTAACAGCTCCGGTGATTTCCTCCTACCGGAACATACTGCAGGATTGCCACAGAATAGAGATGGTATGCATCAGGCAAAACATATTTTAGCTGTTTCTAAGTCTTACCCTGAGCATGCTAGTGAAGCAGCCAACCCATTTTTAATCCTCCTCACAAAAGCTTGCTAGCAGAAGTGGGCTTCACCACCTATTAACAGTGACTAGTGCCTTTCTAAGATACAAATCTTTTTAGCCATTAGCATGCCAGCAGGGTATCTGAATGCACTCCAGTCTGTTCTCAGATACAGCAGCTTCATCTCACTCCAGCTGTTTCCAGGAGGGATTCCTCTCTTCAAAACTGCCAGAGAAACACACTGGGAGTTTGTATGTCTGCAGAGAAACCAGGTTAACTGATTCAGGAAGTAAATGTAGTTCTCCTGTGCCCGTTTGATCAAAATCATCTGCAGAACAATTCACGCTTGGATGGAACTGTGACAGAGCCCCCTCCAGGTCTGCACAAAACATTTAACATTTCTGATCCCTTCCTCCATTAGAAATGTATAAGCAGCTGTGGGCTGTTCATTTTACCAGTTGCTCCACAGCCTGTTACTTATAATCCATTCCTGGGTATGTCTGCCAGCAAAACTTCTGCCAGAATGGTATCTTTCATTTTTAAAATAGAAGCTTCCTTCTTTATATGAAAGATCTTTTTTCATCCTCAAGTTATGTGCAGCAAGAGACTGATGAGAAGGCTGCATGTGCAAACCATGCTGATGAGGGGATCCAAAAACCATATTAAAATATATACACTGACTTAAAGTTCAGGCGGTTTCCCTGTAGCTGACAGAACTGATCCTGCTGTACATGACTATTCTGAATACATCTTTCCCAGATATTACTTATTCCTAGAACACTTGTTATAGTGATACTTTTGACTTAAAAATAAGACGGCTTGCACTAGATTTCTTCATCTCTTGTTCTTTATTATCAATATAGTGTGTTTTTCAGTGGGAATCTTTTTGGGAATGTCAATTGTGGAATTTATACTAAAAGGTCTGCTGTCATCTCTGTCAACAATTTGTGTACAAAGTATAAATGAGTATCTTTTTCTAACTCTTCACTCTCAGTCCTTTAAAAAGAGAATTCTCTGTGTTCATGGATTTTATTGTGTGCTAAAGGAGGTTCTGTGAAATGTATTGTTAACATATTGGCAGTCCTTTCCTGCTGCATAGTGGGTCAGCTTTGTAATAACAGAAAATGGAGTGTAGCGCAAAGATAAGCTCAAAGAAGTGTGGATTTTTTTCATTAAAAGTTACTGGCTGCCTTTTTGTTGAAAAACTTACACTCCCCCTCTCCAGTGACTTGCAGTATTTGAAGTGGCAGTTGTCAGTCATGTATCAATAGAGGTAGCAAGCTATTTGAGTTGTCCAAGACTAAGTGCTTCATTAACAAAAAAAAACCAGTTTGAAGTGTATAAGGCTGGAAAGCAGCAAGCTTGTTTGCAGTGCTAGAATCCCAATTGTATCCAAGACACTCTAAGATTTTACCTCAGTCCAGATAAGCATGTCCTTCACTACATGTGTAACCTGGTTTCTATGTAAACAACATATACAAGAATATATGCAATTTCTGGTTTAACTGCAGACATTTATTAGCTCTCTTCACCATTCCTGCAATGAATTATATTGTGAATTTCTGACAGGTTCATAAATTATGAATAGCTTACAAAGTTTCATTTTGGGGGGTAAATTTTCAGTCTAAATTCTCTCCATGAATTAAAGCTTAAGGAAGACGCTGAAAATGTTAGGTTTTTCATTACACAGGGATACATAATTTGATAGTTCCTTTAGCTTCAGTCCAGCGTTATTCTGTACTCTGACTACAACTATATACCTGATTTATACGTTGAAATTTTCTATTAATATCAAGGTAATTATAACAACTTGTTCTGTAAAAATCTTAGTAGTCATTGTCAACTAAGTCTTGGGAAGCTAAGGGGTTAATGTTTTTGAAGTTATGCTACTCTGGTAGCAGTGCATTTGTCTATGTATTAATAGCAAGGTATAATATGTACCACCAAACTCTTTCCTTGCTTATAAGACAAGACCTTTTTGAGTCCTATTCTACAGTTACATGAGTTACTTCTGCTTAACTGCTTAATACTGCAAGCTGTTTCATGCCTTTTTTTTTTTTCTTTTTTTATCTCTTGAGTGCAGCAGCAAAGGTTGCAAGTAGATCCTGGTTTTAAGTAAAAAATGAAATTCTAACTTCACACTTGATGCCACCTTCTTAGGGCTACTGTAGCCCTAGTAGTCAGTACTTCGCTTTTGGTTTCAGTGGGCAAATCATTAAATCATTAACGGACTTTTAAATTATATTTTTTCTCTGCTCGTTTTTACCTTTTTTGGGCCATTGTTGCACCTCTTGATTTTGTAAATAGAAGGTCATAATCCCTAGCTTTTGTGTGGAAGGAAGCATTACTTCCTAACTCTACTTCTTTGTGAGAAATTAGCTATTAAAGTCATGCCAAAATGCAAATGAGGGGGCTGTGCAGAATGGCAGGAAGTTAATCATAGTACTCCACATTCTTGCAACCTGCCAGAGCTGGAAATAGTTCTATACCTCATTGGAAGGCTGGGAATGTTGACTTTCCAGAAGAAGCAGTAATTTGTCCTAGCCCTGGCTGTTTGTTGAATTATCAGAACAGAACTTACAGAATTATCTTTTTGGCTTTTTAAGTTAATCCAACTAAATAACTGAAGTAGTCCAAAAGTAATGAAAATTCAGGATTTCACTCAAGGTTGGTGTTGGTTTTTTTTTTTTGTTAAACCAAACAGCATACGGAAAAGAAAGACAGGGCATATTCGAGGAAAGGGAGCAAGCTCTGGCAAACACATTTTAGGGGAACAGCAGATATGAGGAAATTCAAGATTGATATATTTCCTTCCAAAGCTTAACGGGAACATGGCTTTATTAGGGAAGCAGCTGCTTTTCTCTCTTACAAAGCAGAGGGTTATAATGCTGTATTGTTATAAGGCAGTTGCATTTTGCAAGCTGTGCTAGAATTAAAGATTGATTCCAGGATGTTTAGAATCTCATTGAGAACTGAAGACAGCAGGAAAAGGCTTTGTCTTTAACCAACCAAAACACAGTGAGCACCTTAGCCTCCAGTAGGTTACAGACACCACTGAGAAAGCACAGGGGCACTGGCAGAGTTCCACTGGAGCAAAACCTGCATCTATTGCAACCTCGGCGTCGTCACGGTCATCACCATCGCTTCCCCTCAGCACTGCTGGCTGGTAGATGTGGATGAGCACAAATAATCAATGTAAGATTATGGGACCCAGGATGAGAATTCAAAAACTTTTGCCAAGCACTATGGAGAGAGGCAATAAGAATTATACTAAGATGTCCATTCAAATCAGCCCCCATTATTGAAATCTGAGGAAGAACATAGAGTAGTTCTGACCAAGCATGATAGAAGGAATTTTAATTGCAACGAAGTGAGCATGATGGGTTTCTGCCCTGAGATATACAATCAAAATATGTAATCTTCATGGATGACAAATGTATATGTGGATTACATTAAGAACAGAAAATTAAACTGTTTCTAAGGATTATTAGAACATATGATATTTTACAATATCCTGAGCTTCACTGTACTTAATATATGGCGTAGCAGAACTCTCCTAGTTCTGCACACAAAGCTATGTGTACAGACGAAAAAAAAAAGTACTGCCACTGTAGGTAGCTTCCATGCAGAATTTAAGATGCAACTTGTAAAATATAGAGCTTCACTCTAAATGTTAGATTCCTAACAGTTTCCTTTTGAGATCACGTCTACGTACCTATTTATAAGATTTTTTTTTTCTTTGTGATTAGATGTAATTGGACTATAAGAAAATTTCTAGTGAAGAAGAGATAAAAAGGAGTGTATGATGGTAAGTAATGATAGGTTGTTTCTGTAGTCATGGCAAGTGATGCGTTTAGAATACTAACAGCTTATTGACTAACAGCTTTGTTCAATTTATAGACTATGAATCATACAAAAAAACCTAATGTAGAAGGACTTTTTAGCTGGACACTAGTGTGATTATAGAAGATTGACCTGAGGTCTGTTCAGGAGAAAACCCGTACAGTCAAATTTGCTCCAATCACATATTTCTGACCTGTAATTAAATCAGCATACGTAGAAAGCAATTAAGAAACAGAAATGTCAGTTGTATTTTATGGCTGAAGTTATATGTGGTATTTAACTATCTTACTTAGAGGAAGTGAAGAGAAAAAAAAATCTAAATGCCTTTTCTCTTGCATGTATCCTTATGTTCCCATGCTACCTAAAGTCAGCGGGTGGTTAACACCTCTATGGAGATACAGACATTTATTGAGAGCAAGTATCTTCTGTCTCTCAATTATTCTGCAAATAAATGAAAAATATTTATTTAAACCCTCAAGACCTCTGTCCTTCAGGCCAGGAACATGGGATTTTAAGTGCCATAGAAACCTTCTTAATCTAAAACAGACTTCTTTACAACTTTCATACCATGGGAGGACATCAATGAATATCAGAAACAGTTCTCCACTCTGCAGTAATGCCTTATTGACTTCAATAAGAAAAGCAGACACTCCAGAATTTCCTAATGGAGTAATTCAGTAATTAAAAAAACAAAACACAAAAAACCAAAACACCAAAAAAAATTACTGAAGTCTGCTATTGCTAAAAGATAAAGAATGCTATAAATAATCTTGAGGCACAAGGTTAACTGCCATATCTAGCTTTATTTTCTAAAAGAAAAGCTTGCCTGCTTTTGAGCTGTATAAATAATACCACAGACAAACAAATGCTAAGATGAAGAACCTTCATCAGCTGTTTACTTCTCAACCTAAAGAAGTTAGAAACAATATTTAAAAGCCTCAGGAGGAAGGGAGTAGCAGGTGAATATTGGTCAGACACTGGCTTGTGACTTGGGTGTCCGATTTTGTGGAAACCTTGCTGAAAACGGATGTTCCCGATAACGAGTATGATAACCTGATCCCTGTTAGGCAGCTCATTAGGAGAGTTCCGAAAGCAGAAAGAGTATTACCGCTGCGAAAAGACTGGAGCGCAGGAAGCTCTCGGTGTTATCTCGGGAATAAACGAGGCACGGGTGCAGGGTCGCTGCCACCGTGACCCACGTTTCCGCAGTCTGGGACCACCCTCCCCCAAAACCGAGGCGTCCCCGCCGCCCACCCGCGCCCGGGGCGGAGTGGAGCAGCCCGCGATGGCGGCGGGCT
>NW_008623362.1:0-6566 GCF_000691845.1 Merops nubicus | reverse complement strand
GCCCAGGACACGCCGGACACAGCCGAACCTGGGCTGGCAGCCTCCGCAGCACGAGTGAAACCCGGCCTGGCGAATCCAGCCACTCATGCATGAAGTGGGTGTGGGGACTCACTTCGCCTGGGGTTTACGAGAACAGACATGAGAGAGAGTGCCACCATTCCCATATTCCATCTCCAGAAGTTGCTCAATCTCTATTTGGACAAGAGCTTTGTTTGCTTTCCGTTTTATGTTTACTTTTTATGTGGTTTGGTCAGCTGTCCCTTCCACAATGCCAGGGTATCACTTTTTTTGTTCAAACAGTACTTTCTCCTGTCAAGGTTTGGGTAGTAGCTCTCTATATATAGTTCTCATTCTTTAGACTGATGGTGAAGTTGAATGTGTTCAAACATAGGATTTTTTCCAGACAGGGCAAAGTTTCTCTGGAATGGATTGTTCCCTTGTACAAAGTTTTCAGTTCAGTGCCTTTTCTTCTTTGAGTTAGCCCTCAACCCCTTCATTTGGATTCCCATAAGCTTACTTTCAGTCACTTCTCAAAGACCTTACTGTAGGGTACTCAGAGTGATTGCTTATCCCCACCTCTGCTTTTGTTCAAGATCCACATGCATTAACTTTACATTCCAGTTGAAGTAAACATAAATTTTAATATGAATTATAAAAACATAATGTAAGAAGAAGCTTCATTTTGGGGTTTGAACAATTTCCAAACCAATGTGAAGGGACTGACAACTTGGTTAGGGGTTTAGAAACACATGGGAAGGCTTGTTTTAACTTACTGAACAGTAGTGGAGATCCTGTATTCCAGACTCATCTCTTTCCCAAGTGGGAAGCTCAGGCCCTTTGGGGCACAAGGGCTAGGTTTTTTCCTTCTTGATTTCATTAACAGTAATTAGATGAAGGAAGGGATTCTTATACTGGCCTTCTTCCATGTTTACAATATCAGGATGAAAAAGAGCTGGCTTCAGCCATGGAGCTTTTAGAGAGGAAAGCTATAAAATGTTTATCAGCTTATCCGAAGATATAAAGGGGGAGGAAAAACCCTTGGTGATCTGGATGAGTAAATTTCTATTCCTGTTGCTCTGTGTGCTTATAAGCCTTTGCAAGCTCTCATGTCTATTTTAGCTGTGCAAAATGCTTTTATCTGCTTTTGTCTTCACTGTTTTTTGAGTCAAGGGTGGTATTAAGGTGACTTGCTAAGTTGGGAGAACTTCATAGGCCACAGCAATCTTAAGAATAAAGATATCAGTGCTCTAAGTGTCTGCACAATACTTTACTCCACAGTATCCAAAGGGTAACAGCAATGTTTTCAATTGAGCTGCACAAAGTTGAAATGTGGTGACACAGAAGTGTCTGCCAGTAGCTAGCAATGACCAGGAAAGCTCTCTACCATATACTAAAAGAATAGGGAGCATGCCAGAAACCCAGCAGCCTCAATGAAATATAACACTTAAATACTGGATGTATATAATACTTGATAAGTGTTGAAGATAAAATGGTCATTTGTAGAATCTAGCACAATTCACTATTGCCATAATTCCAATATCCTGCATCTGTCATGTTACACTTTTAAAGTAAAAACCCAAAGTACTCTCTGGCACTCATTTTAGAGAAACTATTCACTCCAAACCACAAGTGCACTTCTAAAAGAACACACGCAAGTGTCAGCGCTGCCAAATTGTGAATCAGGAGCAAAATATGCACTTTTCTCAGAGCAGAGGATGTTTCCTAGAGATTTCTAAGAGCGTTGTGAATGAATTGATCATGAAACATCTAGTAAGACTCCAGCTAGAGAGGAGTAATCTTGTGAATCTCTGTTCTTGTTCCACTGTAGAGCTGTTTTCCCAAGTGAGTTTTACAACCCAACCTGTTACCTCAACTACACAGTCAGCTGTGTCAGCGTACCGAGGTGCTGAGTTCACACGTAATGGGGAAGAGCCTGTCCTTGCTTCCAGCCGCAGGCCCCTGAGGCACGTTTCAGGGCTCAAACCTCTGGGGCAGTGCCAGGTTGCTGCTAGCGAGGCTGCATTGCTCAGGAATCAGTCAGTACCGAGAAGCCAGACAGAAGTTTGTGTCCTTCAGTATCCTGGCGTAACTGCTCAGGGTGAACTTGAGAGCAACACAGTGGGTTGTTCCAGCTGGCCCTGAAAGGTACAGTTCCTGACACATCGATCACTGGTGTTGGAAGAGATGACTGTGTCATGCTAGTTAATTCAGAGGCAGTCTAGTCATTGCTCTGAAGTTCTGCCTTTGAACTTGTAGTTTTATGTAGGCTAACGTAGAAAGCAAGCAAGAAACACAAGTTTATGCCAGAGAGCCTATTTATACTGAGTTAAATCTTGCTACAGCTTGTTGCAGCACCGAAAGCTATAAATCTTTGAAAACACAGTTCTGAGTCTTCTACAGTCTGAACACACCTGTTTTAAGATAACAACAGAGCTTGTGCCCACCAAGATCCTCATTCCAGAAAATCTTAAATGGAGGGGTGGTTGATATTCTGATCAGCCAAGTCCAAAGTCTAAATCAAACCTGACTAGCTACATATCCTATAGATCCCTTCCCTTAATGCCCTCTTGTACAAAGCTCACTCTTCTTGCAGAGGACAGGGTGGCAACTGAAACACGAAGACACAGGCATCACATTGCACTGATAACAGTGCTTTCAGTGTTATTCCTTCAAAGACATGTCAGACCTGTTTTGTACTCATGGCAGTGACCTGAAACATCTTCATGTGTTGAGGCTAGTTCAGTCACACTGTCCAGGATTTCCATGCAAAGCAAAGAGAGTTCCTATTTAATCAGTTATATCCGTCTGCACTTAAAGCGAATTTATCCTTGATAAAGCAACAGATCCCAAACCTACATTTTAAGTGAAAAATGATCCCAAACCGACATTTTAAGTAAGTGAAAAACGTGAACGTACCAGTTATCTCAAAATACAACTTTCACATTTAGAATCTCATTTCAAACAAAAATGAATGTTTAATTTTTCTTTTTAAAAAAGCTAGAAGACCTTTCATCAGTTCTATGTTTCCGTGTGCAACTGCAGCTGAAGTGGGGGAGAAGTCTGCAGTTATGAGACTGCCAGGGCAACACAGCCAGGAATGCACGCTAGGAGCACCTTTCTCCTCCTGTCCACCCAGAATCATTGTGGATTTCTCTGCAGGATGCTTCTGTCTTTTCTGCAGCTTATTCCATGCCTCCCGAGAACAATGCTGACAGTTCTTGGGGATTTTTCTTTTTTGCCTTCAGCACACAGAAGCTCTATAGCCTTGTTCATTTCCAGTGTGACTATGCAGGTCCAAAACCTTGCTTTTTTGACTGTACCACATTACTGCTTAAGTAAATCAGCTATGTTTTTATTGTCAACATTACCTGGACAGCTCTGGTTTGAACTAAAGCAATTCTCAAAACATCCTGGAAAGGCTCCGAGGTTATTATTGGTCTTCTTAAGACTTCCTGGAGGTGGAGATAGGATGTTGGCACTAACAATGCTTGTCAGAGCCAAAGCAAGTGACGGCTTCACTAGGCAGTAGTTGAGTCATTGAAACGAAAATCAAATTTCACAACTTAATATCTCTGCCTGACTCACAGCCACCTCAAGATCTTATCCTGTTTTGTGGGTTAGAACTCTTGGAGTCAGCAGAAGTGCAACTGAAATGGCTGTAATTAATTTGCAGTGAAGCCTGTAAGGTGGATGCAGAGATTAGATAAATAATCATAGATATCTGGTGTGATACCTCATAGATACCTAGCGTGAGTTTAAGATGTCCTTGTCTGTAATGACTACGATGTGTCTGCTGTTGTCATGGAGCAGCTCTCTAACTTCTGCTTTTGCAGTTTGCTATGTACAATGTGTGGTCAGAAATTATTCTTAAATGTTGTACAATAAAGGGCAACATACTGAAAAGGAAGCACGAACTGTGAGCAAAGGAATTCTAAGGATTTCTAAATCTATAGCCTGCTCACACAGCCAGAAAGGGACAGCACACAATAAAACCTGGACAAACTGCACAATGGCTGCATGTCTGTAATCAGATTATCCAGAGCCTTGCTAGAATACCACTAAAATTACAAAAGCAGCAAGTAAGCTAGAGTAACAAAGTGGCCTGAGGAAACTCATACAAGAATATTCTTTAAATTGCTTGGAGACCAAAACAGAATGCACACAATTAGAGCAGACTCTCAAATGCAGTGGCTGAAAAAGGAAGAATCTTCAGGAGCAGTAACTTGCAGTCAAATGAGTTTTGAAAAATGAACCTCCATCTTAGGAGAACTAGGGTATGCTGGTGATTTCACCTTAGATTAGAAGGAAGGATTGCTTTAGAAGTAGTTAGAAATGACTGTACTGCTGCTTTCTCCCAACACCTGTAAGAGCTCAGAACAGCATGAGACATAAAAAGCAACATACAGAACTATGTTTTCCTGTGCTATGACATTCCTTCCAGCAAAAAAGCAAGAAAATCAAAGTGGCATATATGTGGAAGATAATTCTCATGATAAAATAAGATAGTTAATTATCTACAGCAATTGATTTCCCATGACTGGAGCATGAACCCTTTGCCTCTGGAGAGTAATTTACTGTATTTCATAGGGCTGAGCTCTAGCTGGCTGAATATGAATCACTGTGCTAAGTGCTGCCTCAAATGCTTCCAGAGACCAGGCTGAATACTTTGGTCAATATTTAGCCAAGCAGTCAGTTTTGTCTGCTCTGTGTGTGTTTAGGGGACTGTGCTGGCATCATCACCAAGTTCTTGCAGAAGCTGTGATTTTCCTGTTTTCTCACCTTGTTTTTACTAGTGTCATAAGAAATAAGGAGTACTGCTATTGTTAAGTAGTTTTTAATTGATTAGTCACTGGAATTTATTTTGCACAAACAAAATAGGGTCCCAGTGCCAGCCTGACTGCAAGACAAAGCCTAAGTGATCTGGAGTGGTGATCATAGCTGGAATTACAACACGCTCCCTCACTCAGAAATTTTATACTCTCAGGCTGCTAGAGGGAAATGGCTAAGTTATGCTTATTAGTAGAATTTTGTTTCTCTTTTAATAACACCTATCCACTGTTCTTTAGTACACATTGTAAAGCCAAAAATACAGTTCTTGACACAGCGATTTTTCTTTGCAGCCTTCATGTTCCACTCTGCCATAAACCTCTGTTGCACAAGCAGAAGCCAAGGCAAAGAGGAAGGATATAGAAAGAGTCAGATTAGAAATAACTAGTAGAAAATGGATTTCAATCATCTAATTAGCAGTACGTGTGGAGGGAAATTTCCACTTTAAGTAGAAGACTGCTATGGCTGTGGCATGCTGTGGCTTTTGCTCAGTACCAGCATATTAGCTTTAATTAAGATTGAACCACCTTAAAAGTGAACAGATTTAAAGCCTATGAGGCAGATTTTCATTGCCCTTCCCATATATAAACAAGAAAACCTTACCTGTCACAGACCTTCCCTGTTGCATCCCTGTCATTCATTGTAGCACACTGATCAGGACACACCTATTTTCTCAGTAGGCTTTTAGTCATCATGAGTATTCATAACACATAACACTACCCAGGTGGTTCTGCTTTCCTTTTCCTTCCACATGTCCTTCAAACACAAACATTTGCTCAGAATTTGTGAGAGTAACCTTGCAATTCTCTCTTGTCTTACCCCAAGGAGACCAACTCATTACAGCACAAAAGCTTCTCCTAAATTCGACTCTTGTCTTACAGACCTCAGCAGAAACCAAAACAGTCTCCAGGCTTCTTGCTGCCAAGGTGTCAAGAGGTCTCCATGACACACTCATCTCTTAGATTTTCCTGCTTCCCATTTCCCAGCCGTTCATGTCATGTTTCTCTTTATCACCCTCCTTTCAGGACAAGGTCTTCAGGTCTTTCAGCCCCCAGGTCTCTCAGGCTTTTTCAAAGCCTGACTTGAGCACTGAGAACAGAGTTCATATCAGCAGATGATCCATCTGTAGTCAGCAAGAAACACCGGGAGCACTCCTCTGACCTGCTCCCCTTTGCTTGAAAATGCTCTCAGCCACAGATACCTGTCTGTACTGTGGATGTCTGCACTGCAGAAGATGAATCCAGTCCTCAGACCTGGCTGAGCAACCTGCAGCATCTCTGATATGTTCTATGCATGTTTAATTAATTATTTTATCATTCATGTTATTGGATCATGGTACAGAAGAGAAGGAAGACTACTTCTCTCATGGATTCCATTACATTTAAACTAATAATTTTTTGTTGTTTCCAAAAGTACCTGGAGGAGATTTTTTTTGTTGTTGTTCTCTGCTGAAACTTTCCATAGCCTGAAGAGCTGATGTTCTCCTCAGCTCAAAGAAAACAAACAGTAATGTGGAACAGAGAAGTAATTCATAACCTGGTTTTCTGTCAGCAGAACCTTTAAAAAAGAGTTGGCAAAAGCTAACAGTGGTGTTAAGCAATTCTAGCTTTCTCCTGCTAGCATTGTGCTTTCTCCCTTGGAGACAGTAATTCTGTGTGGTTTTATTGCTATAAAACATAGATGGACCATGGCTCTAAGTTTGTGTTTTGGAGATGAGGGGAAGGGGGGAAAAAAAAAAA
>NW_008623361.1:18763-20462 GCF_000691845.1 Merops nubicus | reverse complement strand
CGCCCCGGCGCACGGCAACAAAGCCGGAGCCGGCCCACGGCGCTTCTCCCGACAAATAACGGGGTTGGGAGCCTGCACCTTCGCCCCTCCGCTTCGCGCGGCGTGGTACGGTCTGGCTGGTCCGTTCGGCTACACGGCAGAGCCGGACACCGTTCACAGGAACCTGCGGCTCTTGGCCTCGTCGTTCCTCGAGCCAAAAAGGATCGAGGTGCCCCTTCACTGATGATGATCTTGAGTGGTACAGTCCCAGCAGTATGGAAGATCAGGGACAAAGGCCAAACATCAGTTTTAGATGTTTAACAACTAAAGAGTAATGTATGCGATATTAAGAAGACAAGCTGGAGTAATACCCTATCATAGAATTTCATCTGCAGAAAATACAACAGAAAGTGTATGTAGCAATAAGTATTTCAGCTTTCTCAATTGAAGTCTACAGTTTACTTTGCTATGACATGCTTTGATAAAAAAAATTTTCTTTAAAGAAAATAAATCAAGTTTCTAATAAACTTAAAATGCAAGTACTGATAGATCAGTGAATTGTATCAATTACAAACTCCCTTTTTTTTTTTTTTGAGAGTGTCTGAAATTCTCAAAACCATGTAAAGAGACATAGAAGCCCAAGGGTGCTCCAAAGCACACAACCACAGTATAATTCAGCTTGGAAGTGTCCCCAGGGATTCAGGAGGTCTGTCTGCTCTGAGTAGTTCTAACTTCTTCAGACCCGGTGGCTCAGGGCCTCATCATACATTGCTTTTACACATCACTTAACCCAAATTATTTTTGAAAAATTTTATTTTAGTACCTTCTGTTGCTATGATTAATACTGGACAAAACATAATCCTAACAGAACAGACAAACTCATCAGTCATAAAAGACATTATGGTTTGGATTAATATAGTATACAAAACCACCAGTAAGCTAATCAGGTGAAAGGAAATGTGACCAGCTGGTACTGGTTTTACACGTACCACAGGAGTTCCCATCCTATGTGACTACTGGCAAAAATAATACAATAAAACTCGCTGAAACTGCTTGTTTAAGTTGACAAATCACAGTTCTTGCACTCACAGTTACCTCTGAAAACAGGTTTGTGACTTCGGAATGGTCGTAGCCCATTGTGGCATGAACAGAAATTAGATCCTTGCCATTAACCTTTTTTTAGCACAAATTGGAGATTAGGCCACAGTCCTTTCAGTGCCCTGGGAACAAATGCTGGTTACTTTAGATCACCATTTCCCCTGCAGGCTGGGATTCTGAAAAAGGGAATATTAAGAGGACTTATTCTATAGGTGAAATTTCACTGATTTCATGATGAGATATTTGGTAAGATCAAGTATGTCCCAGACAAAAATTAAACTTTAGCATGTTTTTTTTTTTCACTATACACCATACCCTTCTCTGTGGGTATTCCTGCTTTACATCCTCCTTGCAGTACTCCGAAGTGACCAAACAGGCTTTGAAACTATATGAGTTTGGTTTTTTTTTAAATCAAGTTAAGCTGTAGAACAGATGTAAATAACTAGTTCTTTTACATTTTAATGAATTACAAAGGACACGAAGCAACACAATATCACAGCTACTGAAAGGAGGACATATATACAATTTCTTTACAGGACAGTAATGTCTCTGCTGCCCATAACCACCTATGACACGCAATGACTCCTGTTAACACACCTCCACTAATCTGCAGACAGATCTC
>NW_008623361.1:0-18732 GCF_000691845.1 Merops nubicus | reverse complement strand
TAGGGAAATCTGTCTGAAATCTCCTGGTAACACATCTAGACTGCTGGAGAAGCTGAAATTTTAAACTGAGAACTAACAGGAAAATTAGCATTTTCTGTGCTATTGATGCATTAGCCTATAATGATTTTAATATAAACAGAACACAGAATGAATAGTGATGTTTCCTAGGTAGCAGAGTAACTGCAGAACTCTCAGCTACCACTGATTACACTGGCAGTAACCAGAAAGCACTGAAATTATCTTATTTACTAAGAGCTCAAACTTATTAGCACAAAGCAAATAAACCATCTGAAAAAATCAGCATTGATATTCCCCTTCCCAAAGCTTAACCCAGTAACAAAATTACACATCTGGAAAAGTTATCTCCGTACTGCTAACACATTCAACTTACTAGCAGGGACAAACTGAAATACAGAAGGATTTCATTGCTTTGTAAGCATTTAGAATAATTTCCACTGAACTATTTTGTGGAAAAGGGTAGGGGAGAGGAAGGAATCAAATGACAGCAATTCACATTTTTAGCTAGATTCTCCAAAATGCTACTAGCTAATGTAAAGGCAAAAGTGGCTGCAGGGACTTGGCTTTTCTGTAGACTCTTTTGTCCCTTTTACAACAGTCTCTTGTTTCCAGATAGTATAGAACCCATAATATCCAAAAGTCATGGGTATCAATATCATGCATTCTACAGCTGGTTTTGGTTGCCACTCTACCTTTTTGCTTAAAGCTAAAAAACTTTTTTTTTTCCTTCCCCTTTCTGAGCAGCTGTTCCCAGATGGAAGGGAGAGTGAGAACTCAGCAGTTCCTACGAAAGCCCAAATACCCATGTAATAAAAAGTTGTGAAAATATGGTTAAATTCCCTACCAATTTTTTCTGTTGCTCAGCAAAAATTCCTTCCTAGACTTTGAAGTTGGATGTTCCATCCATACTTCATATTTCTAGCACTGAAATCTCTCCCAAGAGAGACTGACCTTGACTGCAAAAGGAGTTAGGGCACCAGCTCCCCTTTGGGCCAGAGAGCACGCATTGCACTTGTAGAAGCATTCAGCTCAGTCAGACATCGTGACTATCCAATAGCACGCTTCTGCTGCAGATGAACACCACACACTGTTGGGAAATGAGGATGAGCCACAGTGAGCCACGCGGGCAATATGCTAAAAGAAAGATCAGCAGCATCTCTGAAATTTCGCACTGGTCAGGAATCGCCGAGTATCATCTCACTCTCCCTAACAGCACAAATAAGATCCCAGAACAGCAAACCCACAACGTGAGATTCTTCCAAAATGTCATCTGGCAGACAGTGGAAGGCAGAAAACCAGATCTTTTGAAAATAACCTAAGGTACTAAGGTATCCCACTTTACACACGGATGGTTTATCTATGGAATGAATGTCTACTATAAAAAGGAGGAATAAAAATCTTCCAGGATCAAACCTTACAAACAAAAATAGAAAGCATGAAATGGATGTGGACACTTGCAGCAAAGGCCATGAACATTCCCACCAGTGTCAAGTCCCAAATATTCTACTCTGATGGAGTACCTTCCATATTGTAACATATCATAGTTTCCAAAGATCTGCAGAAGCTCAAGTGAAAGATTATCAGCTTAATAAAACATTGACCCCAAGTCATGAAACTGAATTGAAATTTGAATCAAAGCTGTCAATTGTTGCAAATACTTATCTTGTTCAAGGCAACTTTTAAATCACCACGCCTTTAGAAATGTGCCAAAAATTCACGAAAAACACTGAGTTCTGAAAGGAAAATCTGTATTACTAGTCCCATTTTATAGATACAAAAACAAGCTCAGAGTCATAAAGATGCCACCTTTTATGTCTTGCACACATGCTCAAGGCTAAACCAACAATTAGATTTGGAGTCAGGAAAGTCTCTGGCCCCTAGTAAGACAGGAAAAGACCCCTGGGTCTAGTGGCTTTTGGTTTTAATTTGCTGCTTTCTACAGACACACATGCCACTTCCTAAGGTCATCCAGATATTACCAGCGTGTGCTTAAAATAGTGTGGGCCATGGAGCCCAGATCCAGCCTCCAGAACAATTCCATCCAACCAGCTGCTTCTATCTCACAAGTGGCAAAGAGCACAGCATGCTGTCCTGGCAGCCAGCAACCTCCTGCTGTGTCCAAACATTTATCAGCCCTTCTGGAGTAGCTGCTGTGTCCAGATGGGACTTGAAAGTGGAATTAGATGCATGATTTCTCCTTTGACACTGGCAGCCACCGATTTTCTATCCAAACGCTTTGCAACAAGTCCTGAAATTGAGCATCCAGTCCCTAATGCTGAATAAGCTAGACCTTACAGAATCAGAACCCCCTGTAGTGTCCAGGCAGTGATATTTCTCTCCTACTCACTTTTTATGTCACACTATCTTGTTTGAGCTTTTTTTTTTTTTTCTTTAAAATCGCCTCAAGTCTATCTTCAGGTGTTTGGGGACAGTTTGAGGCTTGCAGAGTTCAGAGAGTAGGGAGTGAACAGTCTTGTGACCTTTCTGGATGACTTAATGTCTTCTACAGGAAATTGCACTTAATGACCAAGGAAGTCATACGGCTAAAGGCTCAAGTTAGCATCACATGTAAAAGTTAAGGTGAAAAGGAACTGACTCAAATAAAACAAAGTCATTTCATGAAAATTACCTCTAATCACCATCAAAATATCAATTTATCTGTGATCCATGGATGTAAATATTCATATAATATTACCACACCCCAGACTGCACAGTTCACTGTGTTCCATACAGACTAACTTGTTCTTCTGGCAGAGAATGTTTGCAGTCAAATGTTAACTCTCTGTATTTCTGGTTTAGTTTTATATCTGTTAACTCATATTAATATAACAAAGGTATAGACAGCTCAGCTCTCTGAAACAATTCAGCTTGCTGACATGCCACCAGGTACACTCCTCCGGGCTCCAAAAGCATGCTTGACTGTCTCATTCTGTGGCCACATGTTAATTTCTTAGAAAAGAGGAAGCAGGGCAGGACTGCATCTTTCAGCACCAGTCTTCTGTTCCACTGGATTAGGTGTAACATGAAACGGCACTGTTAGAGAAAAGTAGATTTGTGATGCAAAGAAAATGAAGCACTGCAGGGAAGAGTAATTTTTTTCAATAAAAATTCTGTTAAAATAGAAATATTTCAAATCAACAACTGTAGCCCCAAAGCTGTGTGTGTTTTACTTTATAGCAATAACTGAATATTTTTTAATGTTCAATTTTATTTTTTTTCTGCAATATAGGCATTTAATCTCAATCAACTATTGAAAATGCAAATCAAGAACCCCACAATGCAGTTTGAAAAAAATGCTAGAAATGTTAACAAAGTACTGTTGTTACAAAAGTTTTCAGTTTTACTTCTAATCTCAGACCTTTCTTTTACAGTACAATACTTTCTGTCCAGACAACTTGTCATTTTCATGCTGCAGGGAAATACAGGGGAGAGGGTAAGGTGAGGGGAACAACCCTAACTTGATTAACAGTCTATTCTGAAATTCAACAGCATCCTGTGGCAATGTCTGCAAAATTAATCCTAGTACACCAAGGGACCCCTCACTGAGTATAACCCGTCTTAAACCCTTTCCCATTTAATGGAGGGAGAGCTATTTGCTCAAGCACTTCTGGATGACATCACTTGTTATTTGGGGCCAAAAGTTAAGGGTAATTAAGGGTAAAGAAAATGTTTTGAAGATTTTTGTAATTAAAATGCATAGAGACACTAGTAACAGATGTGTTACAGAACAATAGAAACATGGCTGGAAGAATTTTTTTTTTTTTTTAAAGTCTTACTATTGTGCAACCACTATGGAAGAAGATTGGAAAGCACTTTGTCAATAGCACCTCATTCTACTCCCACTAAGGGAAACACACAAGCAAAGAAAATAGGAAGGCTGGAAACATATGGAAATTGCGATCTTAGTTTATAAATACACAAAAATAAATAAATACACAAAAATATTTCAAAGATTATTTTAAAAACATTTTATAGCAGATTTATAATAGAATCCGCAGCAATTCTACAAGACTGGGCTAAAAGAAGAGGAAGTGCCCTGTTAGGAATAACAATTATTTCTGGCAGCACTACATCTCAAAAAAACTCAAGGTTCTTTTTTATCCACAGTATGGTACATTTTTTTTTTTAAACAAAAATTTGAAGCAGTCAGATATCAGGATTGAGTTAGATGCTTATTTTTGGAAAGAGTAAGATAAATGTGCAAATAGACTGATCAAAGACTACAAATATGAAAAGTTAATGCATGTTAATATAAGTTATCATAGATTGTAACAGTAACAATTGCTGAAAACCCCACTCCTAGCAAACTGTAATTTTTGATAAAAGTAATGGACCAGAACCATATGTTTACAGAGGAAAGAAGGAAAAGATCGGATCAGTTTTCTCATTTAAACAAGAATGACTACAAGAAAAGAGGTGTTCCACATAAGTAATTTAGTTTTCACAAAAATACCTAGCCACAGCCAACCACACGGTGTGGACAATGCTGGTGCTTCATTGGAATGCTCCCCCTGACTTACTTTCCCTGTCAAAATGAATTAGAGCAACTTGCAAGTAAATTGTCAGATAGCCACATCCTTTAGCACTGAGTATGATGCTGTTCCCACTCTGAAGTGAGAGAACTGCATTTTACTGTATGCACAGTATTTAAACAGCACAAGGTCGTCTTATCCTTCTAATGTGATAAAACAGTGACAAATGAGAAGTCTGGTGGTACAAAGTGTTTCTGCATGGCAAACCTTTGCTTTGTCAACACTGTCTTCATTACCACAGAGGAATTATATTAGTAGATATTGTACCAGAAGTCACTAACTTTTAAACTACAAAGGGTGTTATTTATTTATTTATTTATTTAAATTACTGGCCACTTTGTCAAATGCTTTCCAGAAAAGCATTGCATTTCTTAAAAAGATTCTGCTACCATGAAGTTTTCACTTTTGGCAGTCTTATAAACACGTGCTCATGAAAGGAGCCTTAACTAATTTAGAGGCAAGATTTCAAAAGTTTGACTGCCTAAAACTGAATTCTTATGATAATAGCTAATTATGTTCAGACTATCAAAAAAACTAAGTGCTCACCAGTTTTCACTAGGTTCAGTTTGCTGTTGACCACTCAGAAGTTTTGAAAAATCAGGCCCTATGTCAAGCATTTGTTTGCACAATATCAGGCTGGTCACATAGTTTGAAGAACGATTAAAACAGGTAGTCATCTGCTGGCATTCTGTCTACCCATAGCCTAATTTATGCATGCCGATTTTACTGAAAATTAGGAAAATGTAAAGCTGTAATTACAAGATCCAGCCACAAGAGGGCAAAAGCAGCCTAGCATTTTTACGGGCACTTCAAATACAGACGGTTATTACAGTTTCGAGATTTATTAACTTAAGGTCTGATTTAATATGAAAAAACAGAGGTTTTAAGATGCATCTAATATACAGACAACAACCTCTAATGGAGAATATTTGATCTGCTGTCTTCTTAATTTCCTTAATATGGTATAATTCACAGAAACTGAATCCCAAGACATTGTGGAGTATTGCTCTGCAGCAATAACATTCTAAGTTTCAGGAGTGCGAAACCTATCTAGCTGCTGATTAAAAGATACATATATTAAATGAAAATGAATATGTATAACAATTTGTTATACATAGGCAAAAGACTGCCCCAAGTTCTAGAAATTGCGGACAGACACCACCTTAGAAGCAGTAAAACAACATGGACTGGTAAAATAAAAAGTCGGTGTTAAAAGACCTAGAAAGGCCAAAAAAAAAAAAAAAAAAAAAAAGCATTATTTTCGCTACACGCACTAGGCTTTACATCAACTTACTTGCAACGTGAATCAACACACTAGAAAAACCTATCATTTCACTGCTTTTTTGATCTTCTTTGCATTTTTTATTTAGGCACAGGCAACTCACCACTTGTTCTATCACCAATACCAGCACTCTATCACATTCCTACGATCAAATCTAACACACACATCGTGGTAAGCAAATCATCTGCAATCATACCACAGCTACACCAAAGCTTATATACCCCTAAGCATTACCTCATTGCTAATTAACGGCATCCTGCAAAAACAGGTATTGCAAGGAATGCAATTTATTGCTGCTTCTAAGCTCAACAAGTGTGTGATTAGTTTTCTCCTTTGCTAGTCAATCGAAGAAAGCAAAACTGCAATACTAACACTGTGCCATCCTAACACAACACTTCACGCTTCCTGAGAGTCTCTGCACTTGGTCTAAGATACTGCTCATCATGCCAATATCAGCTTTGGGTGCCCAAATCAGACAGGTCTTCCACATTCTGTCTAACCCTTTTGCCTTCATTCGATGCAAATCAAGCAACTGTTCTGGTACAAAGGCTTCTAGAACAGATGGCTTTTCAGCAGCCCTAGATTCCTCTCCCTCACTAACAATCCTGTTGGCCCACTATGACCGCATGAACTTCCTTTGTAATGCAATCAGATGGGATCCTTCCCTGCAAAATGCTGAACAGCCCCAGCTCCCCCTCACATAACGATCATTACCACTTTGTATTTTTACTGTTTCATTATCACCTAAGTATGAGATATTCTAAACAGCTCCAATAAAAGAGACTACGATTTTGAGCCAAGATGAATCCATGACATCAAAAACAGGACACATAATAATCACCACTGTTCAAAAGTGTCTCGGAAAATAAAAGTTCTTGTATTTCCCATCCAATTATGCAACATGAAGTCCTTTAAAATGAAGGGATAAAAACATCAACCTAACAAGTGATAGCAAAACTAAGTCAACCCAAGGAATCAAACCCAAAAAGTTATTTTACAACTCATTTCCCAAAAGCATTGATTTTATGATCTAGTAACCTTGAGAGTTAATTTCAGCTGTTTAAAATTAGTTTAATAATAATAGTTAAATAAACTGAAGGTGTTTGCAAATGATTTATGCTACTTTTGTGCAAGTCTTTTGTTAAATCCCAACACATAAAAGCTGGATGACTTTTAAAGCCACACATCCTTTTAAGAATGTTACAAACACAGCGTTCATGTTCTTACAGACAGCTATAAAAAAAACCTTCTGGATTTCATTGCTTTCGAATTATTTTAAATACAAAACTTTGAACAACTAGGAAAACTTAGTTTTACCCATGCACACCAGGAAAATTATACCATAGCACTTGCTGGTTTGCAAGCTTGCTACTTGTAAGCACAGACTTGATTAAGTAATCGCAAATTCAAAGTTTTAAATGGCAATTGAATGAGATGTGTTCTAAATCTGGGCTTTCAACACTAAAGTTGGTAACTTCAAGACTAAGTTTCAACCTTTCCTTTTAGGTATGCTGCTAGTAATGCTATTACAATGGAACTTTGGAAACATTGGCTATTTTGGTACAAATTAATTTGAATCTGCTTTAAGACCATAAGCATAGTTCATTTTTTGGGACACCAAAAAATTAGGCATTACTGAAGTTTGTGGCTAGAAAAAAAATAAATTAGAGATGCTAATTAAGAGAACATCGGTTTAAAACAACCAACCATGCAGTCCAGCCCTGACTGGGGTTACAGGAACTGGTCCTATTTCAGGAAAGCACTACTAGGATGTTCATGTGCCATTACAGGCAATGACAGAAGACCATCATCAACCTGACTAGCCTAAAATTGTAGCTGTTGATGGAAGTTGACAGAACACCTTGCCAATATTAAGAGTGAGAAGTCTTACCACTACCCTTTTTTTTTTTGCTAGAACTGTTTTTCACTACAGACATAAATATATCAGCTTATCACAGGTAAATTTATCAGTATATCAAATTATCACCAGAGCCAATGCAAGGCAACATAGCTGGAAATAAAATAAGTTGTGGCTTCACAAAGTTTAAGTCAGACTAGGAATGAAGAAGACTGAGACGTTTCTGATCACAGTTCCGAAGGGCTGACAAACAGAAACACTGCAAAGCAAATTATGCAAAACTGGAGCAGGGCCAAATTTCAGTATGTACAGCCTTGTCTTCTGACAGTCTCATCCACTCCTGTTACTTGGACTGGGTGTGCCAAGATGGATAACATGCATATTACATGTATCGCCAAGGTAGCCCAGAAAGCTTCATCTTATCAGGAAGCACAAGTTTAGAAAATATTGCTAAATCCAGACTAATGTCTTTTAAGATGGAGAAAATCAGCTGTATTTGAGAAAGCAACAGCCACAATTTAAACCCACGCTAGTCCAAGTAGGTATAAATGTAGTTAGAGGCTCTCCTTGAACCGATTGATGCATTATACTTTGGTAAGAACAAGCTAAACCAAAATGAAGCAAATAATGCAATTACACTGTTAAATTTTTTGTGCCTCAGAACTATACACACCCTTAGTACCTTACTCCAATCATCCTCCTGGTAACATCTGCTAATTGAAAGCTGGATACCAGGGCTGGCGCTATTATTATTCTGCTACTATTCTACCCCCCTTAAATTGCTTTGTCAGACTTCCGTCACTTGAGACAAGTTCCATTATAAGAGATATTAGGTGTATTTAGGTATTTGCCAGATAACAGAGTAAGGTTCTTAGGCATCAATCTGTACAGATTAGTCTAATCTGTTGCTGCTAGAAACCTTGTTTCCAGCAGTAAAGCAGACAATAGTTTCAAATTACCTGCAGTAAGGTTAAACTATGGGCAATACGCTTTGAGGTGAGAGGAAAAACAAAATAGAACTCACGCATTCCCAATATTGCCTTCACCTTTACCAGATCAGGTGCCTATCTGAATTGAGATTCCAACTCCTCCAGAAACTATTACTAATGGATTTGGCTCCATTTAAACTGCTTTAATTGTGCATGTTCTCTTAAGTGTTTTTGAATGCAGGATAAAACAGAAGTTCAGCTAGCAATGTTATTTCCTGAATCTAACAAAGCATGAATAATTAACATCTCAATACTGGATAAAAGCTCACTATTTTCACACTAAAATACAATTTCCAGGAGCAAAGAAGCAATTCTAGATTTTACAGATTCTACAAAAATGAAAGCAGTGAGCCTGTGAAGTTAGACACAAAACAGCAAATACCTGTAGTCTGGTTCTAAAGTAACGCAGCTTCTCAGGAATGTTTTTCAGGAAATGCAGAAATGGTTTTTAATTTAAATTTTTATATCTCAAACTATCATCCAAAAGATCAGCTAAGAACTGAAGTCAGATCATCCTTCCCTCCAGCTTTTCCTAATACGAGTCTACATAAAATTAAGATTTTTTTATCACCCCTTTTCTCAAACTTACCCTTCATTCTATAAGACAGCTGATGGATAAAAGCATCAAGAAAGAGAAAGCAATACTAGGTTTGTTCATGATGTAACAGGTATAATGTCATCTCCTAAAATCCTAAACCAACTACATTTCACATTACCTTGCAAACATTCAGCAGAACTACATTAAATCATCTATTGCAAAAACTGAAATGTATAGAGATGTCCTAAGAAAGAAAACAAACTGAAGGAAAAGCAGAGGATGTTAGAAAAGATACAGGAATCAGAAACTGTCTGGAAGCAGCAGAGACAGGTCTTTAAAATTTTAAACATCTACCTCTTCTAGAGACTATACTAGATTGAAAGCAACATGCCAGAAAAAAAAAATCTATTGTCATTTTATTACTGTTAAATGAGAAAGTTCAAGTGAAGAACAATCTGCCTGTACCTGCACTACTAAAACACTACAAGAATCTATGGATTTTTATTAACAACAGTATGCTGACTTCTACATCCTTGTGTCCTAACTAACTTTGTAGAAGCTGAGCATCAGACTGTGAAAGAACCTGGTGGTAGATCTGGTGTGTAGATTGAAGACTCTAGCTCAGATTCTTCTGCCAGTGAATATCCAAGTACTTTGTATAATGCAAAACTGTTTCAGCAAGAAATCTGGAAATCAACATCATAGCTCAGGGGCATTCTTTCATTGTGGGATAGATATCCTGAGATCTATACTCTGAATTAGATTAAAACAATTTGAATGTCTTAAGCACTCAATTTCTTCTACCTAGTTTTCAGAATTTTCCCCTATGTTATTTAAAAAGAGATAACATTATTCAGTTTGGAGTTTTGACTACAATAAGTACAGTTTTGGTTCAAAACAAAACATTTTTCATGTCAGACAAGTGGGAAAACCCAATTAACAAAGCTTTTTGCCTGCACTCTTTGGGGTACTATCAGAATTAGAGATTGAAATATTGAGAAGTCAGTGCTTCTGCTGAATCATCAGCCTAACACAAAATTATTTATTTTTTTTATATATACAGCTGGGCCCATGTAAAATGTATCTCTAGCAAGAAACAGAGGCTGAAGTCTTATTCAAGGACAACAGCACTTCAAGCAAATGCTTAAAGCTCTGCTGAAGAAGGAACATTGTAAGCCCGTACTTACAATGTCTTCCTATATCATGGTCATGAATAGTTTTGAGGTTTTTTGTATAAGGCTCTCCTGCATATTGACTTCAGGCTGAATATCAAATACGAGGATAATTAACTTTCATGTACTGTTTGATAAAGGTGACTTCAATTCCTGAAATGTAATGGCAATGATCTGGATGTTTGGTCTGGTTGCAGCTAATGTCATCCTGTAAGATGCTGCATTATGTAATTAGAATAGGGCAACTTCCATAACCAGAACACGTCAACTGACAAGAAAGGAGAAATTCAAGTTGAAGTATTAAATATCCTAATTAACGAAAATATTATATAAAAAAGATTTACAAGATTTTCAGCTTCTCTTAACCAAACAATTGTTCAAACTGAACGTTCAGTTTAATACCAGCCCTACCATTTCTGATACCTTTTCCTAAAAATCATGTTCTTTAGGAAAGCTATCATACTATTTATCAACTACTTAAACTCCAGTGTAATAGCCAGTCTGTTTCAGGTAGTCAAATCTGTTTTGCATATGCTGTATTTCAGACTTCAAGCTTTTTTAAAAACAATGAAGCTTTGTTAAGTCATCTTTAGTTAAGCAGCAGTAATTCATACTATTTGAAAATATTGTGCAATTCAGGGTTTGAACTTAAAAATATCCAAACCTTTCTGAAATTCCTTACTAAAATGTATAGGTAAAGTTCACTTTTTCCACAAGAAGTAGTTTATAATAATACTTCTAGTATTTACGATTTATTTGAATGAAAATTATTATAAACTTGCAAATATGAGGATAAACCCCATAATTATTTAATACAAGTCATGAAAATTCCAATAACTTTTCATGTTCTATTGTAGTACGATAACAGCAATCCATCCTTTCTACTCTAGCAGGCTGGAGGTGAAAGTGTTTTTCACCACTAGAAACTGAGATTCTCGGTGTGATCTTTTCAGCTTTGCGCGACGGTTCTGGAACCAGATCTGAAATGGAAAGAAAAGGTATCCTTTTCAGAAATACACCACTGAAAGTAGAATAAGCTTTGAAACTTAAAAAGATTAAGACAACTTTACAGTACTTTGTGTAATGACATTAGTTTGGGAATTTAATACAAATTTAAAATCTGCAGATGATGGCATGTAGCTACCTGCAATAATTTTACCACCACAGGTGAATAAAGTAATACACCCATTTTAGCTGGAAAGTGAGGACCAGCTGCACTGCAATTATTAAAAGACTTCCGTGACACTGAATCAGACCCTGGAAGATGCTGAGCATCTGGAACTCACACATGAGACTTAAGGTGTTTTTAATTCAGTTGCTTTATGAATTACAGTGTCAAGCTTTCCATTAACCCCAATGTAATACATGCATCAAAAGCCAAATAAACATCAAGGTGAGGCCCAAATTCTAATGTTTATGGCATCTTTCTTAGCACACTGGACTACCAGGAAATCAATAATTAAAATCCCTGAGTAGATTTTGCTTTGGGCCAGATGAAGATATAAGCTCAAACTCTGGTTTAACACGTGTCTTAGTATTTTGTGAGACTGTCAGTGGAGCATACATCCACAGAAATAATTTCATTATTTGTTCCAAATTTCTTTTCCAAATACGGTAACAAGTATAATACAAACATTATTTTAAAACATAAAAGCAAATATCAAGTTCTGCACCCAATAACTAGATGTTAACAGAGCAGATATCATGGAAATAAGCGATGAATACATCGCCAACGCTAGGGAAGAATGTTTCAGATTTCAGAAGGAATGCAATGGTTTCTATTCCACAAATTACTTAAGCCATACCACATGTATAAATGTAGACTGGTTTAAACTGATATTAGTAAAATTATTGCTACTGCTGTCAAACTACTTATTTATATAACCAGAGAGTACATATTGATTAAATTACAGAAAAGTTCAAATAAATTTTTCATTACCTGAATCCTGTCTTCTTCTAAATCTAACTTGTGAGCTAGCTCTTCTCTAATGTCAATGCCAGGGTAGGAGTTAATTTTAAAAACATTTTCCAAGACTTCAATCTGAGGAGATTAAAACAAATTTGTTGAACAGTTATGACTACCTTCATGGCAATACTTACTAAGTACAAAAAGCAGTTTAGTTTGTTCAACAGGAGACTTCCAAGCAGTGTTTGCACAATTCTGATTCCACTTATAAACACAGGTTTGGTGAAATTAGCTACATCACTGCTAATCTCCACTAGTTCCTGATGACATCTCTCTCTGCAGAGGTACACCACACTGAATTAGTCGGCTGTTAAGAGGTTTCTACTAACATTCTACTAAACGGCATTGTTATTTATTTATTAAATACTGAGAAAATCCCTACCTGGTTTCTAGTGAACGCAGTTCTTGGTCTTCTACCCCTGTACCAGCTCAATTCTCGTTTGAAAGATAGCCTTTCAGTGACTGAAAAATATTTCTCACATTTCAAAAGCTTTTCCTCTTGCACTGGATGACTGTTGGCATGAAATAATGGATTTTCATAGCAAACAACAGGAATTTGCAGATGGGGATTACTGTCATCACCTAAAACTAGAAAAAGCAAGCAAACGAAAGTTTCACTTTACTGATTTTCAGTAGAAACATGAAAGTCTGTATACTTTTAAAGGAGTAAAAGCTTGAGAGGTTACAAAAGAGACTGCTGACTTACCCAAGCTGGTGCATGCATCCATCCATGGTCTGTGAGGTTTCACAACTGGAATGCCATCTTTTTTCTGCTCCAGTCCCAAAATACTTTCAATGGAGAACGAGCACTGTGTGGTTTTATTCTCTACAAAACTAGACCCTTTCCGAAGATTCTGGGCGGCTGCTGTGTGAGCAGCACAGAGCGATGGACCCGCCATGCTCTCGCCCGCAGCCAGCACAGCGCGCGTACTGTACTCGCCTTTCTCCAGCAGACCCCCTTACAGCTATGTTGACAGGGGGGCTGGGTTTGCGACGTCATTAATTAAAATCTTTTATTAGAAAGTTTTAGCATGTCAATGAAAACTCTCCCACCAAGAGGCACGAGGAGTTAATTGTTTATTTGTTTGCAAGTAATTAGCAACTAATGGTGACACTAGGGGGGGCACCAAGAGGGACAAAGAGCGTTATCGCTCCTACCCAGAACATCGACTTAACTTTCTCAAAAGAAGCTGTGCATAAATATAGTGTTTGTCTTTTATGTGAAATCAGTAATGTATAAAATCAGTTTTAAAAAAAACTTTATACTCTAAAGGACTCCACTTACCTAGACATAGCAGCATGATAGGAAACCAGTCAAGTAATAAGTAATCTTATTTAAGTGAATTTCCTTCCGAGGAAATTTAAAAAATAATCTCTTAATGCTATTAGGGTAATCCCGATGAAAATGCCTCTGTTTTTTCATATGCATATGTAATGTTGAACGTGGTCAATAAAACAACAATAGCTTCTGGCACAAGGCACAGTGCAGTGGATTGGCAATGTTGTCAAAGCTGAGTGTAATTGCCTTCCAAGTGCTTGGATTAGTTAATAGAAACAGTTGCACCAACTATTTTAAATAATTCATGCATGCCTTTTTCTTATTAAAGTAACTAACTTTGTTGCAGCTTTTTTTAAACATACGTGAAACTTCCTGATCATTCTTTACAATACAAAAACAATTTAAAGTAATAAGAGCAGTACTCTCAAATTTACTAGTTTAAAAACATCCCTTTACTGTTAGATATTCCTCCTCCTTCTAGGTTTACACATTTAAGTCCTACAGAACACATACATAAAATGACAAAAAATCATGAGTAATGGGGAGAAAAGAGGTAAGGATTTTGTAATGAGTTTCAAAGTTTGAAAACACATTTCTGATTTCATTCATTATAAAGAAAGAACTGAATATAACATTTTTATATTCAAACTCATCTGTCAGCCACACACCAGTTTACATGTCACATATTCAGAAGCAGCCTTTGGTTCGGGATAAACTCTCTATAAAGAACTCTCCCTCTCTTATTTCAGATGAAGCTTTATTTTATAACATGCAAAAATGAAAACAATATTTTAAATCCAGGATGCAAAAGTCACTCTTCTTAAAGAAAATGTTTAACCTGGAGCACATGACATTTGAGCACATAGGACAATGTGCATTCAGAGGAAAAAAATCTGGCCTCCTATTTTTTCTTGCTTCACTGTTTTCTCAGAGTAGTTTATTCTGTGTAATCTGTCACATTCACATGGCTAACAACTAATATTAAGGAAATGAACAGTACCTTTGCGTCTATTTTCTGTACATTTGTGAATAACCCAAGACTAATCTTTAGGAATAGACAGAAGTGGAAAATTGCTATGGAGATGGATGGCACTGTCTGGAACTGACAATACTGTGCTGAAGGAGATTCTACAGAGAAAAATGAAATCCACATGTGGCTTTGTAATAGAAAGACATACGGCTGAAGAATGTTCACTGAACTGACACTGTTTTGTGCAATGAGATTGTTGTCAAACTATCAAAAATGGTAAGATCACTTCTTGAATCATCACTAAGGACATCTTATCAGCACGTATCAATGGATCTTCAAGTGTTATCAGTGTAACTGCAATGACCATCTGCAAGCTAAGCTCAAAGTACCATATAACTCTCTGCAACCAGGTGTAGACGTACAAAAAAGCCATAAGGACCTATGCATGCCACCACGGCTTGCTGGAATGCTTGGTAAGCTAGAGGTCACCAGTGTTAGGCAAGGACCTTACATCCCTTTCTGTTTCAGTACAGCTGTTTCACCAAGGCAACCTATCATCTTGAAGCAATGGGAGTCCTTGGGAACTTGCAATGGGACTGCAGTTATTTGGAGTATTCAGACTGCACACTGTACTAAACTACACAGTTCTGTACTGAGCCAGGAGCTGCTTACTGATTTCTCTATCCCAAAGAGGTGAAAAGCATGATCACTGGCAGCCTCTTGAGTGCAGGAACTAATGGCTAAAAAAAATCCTCTTAAAGTTTATAATATAAACAGATAGGTGCCAAATACAGCCCATTATTTATTTTTAAGAAGTTAAAAAAACAACACAAGCACAGATACAAAACACATTCCAGAAAATATTTATTTCTCCTGGATGAATATGAATGAAATTCATGCAAGCTATGTTGCTGAGACTCAGATTACCAAATACTTCAGGTCTCGAACCACTAAAAACCTTCACAGATGTTCTCTTCAGGAAGCTATCAAGAACTACCAATAAAGACAGGTATATGTGTTGGTAAGAGAAATTTATGAGAGGCACGTATCTTCCCCGAGCTTAAGTTAAGCAAGTAATTATAACTTATTTTTGGTCTCTCTGAGATTGCAAAAGCCAGAAAACTTCTTCAGGGTAATCTGCTTTTATCTCCCAGTTGGAAACACTCATTCTTTTAAGAGTTTAATGGTTTTTCAGGTGACAGAGGTCCTTGTAGCACTGAAAGAGAATTTTCCTAAAACAGGCCAAACCAGGTGACAGAGGTCCTTGTAGCACTGAAACAGAATTTTCATAAAACAGGCCAAACCCAGTTCACACATTCTCTGGGCACAGGTCAGCAGCTCTCCCGAATGCTGCCATCCGGTGCTGAGGCTTGCCCAGCTCTGTGGGTCGTTCAGCAACATCAGCCCAGTAAGGAAAAATTATTAAAATAATTTTATTACAATCATTTGCTCCACACTGAATTGATTCACACCTGCAGACTGCAATGCAGCAGTCACAGTAACATCAACACTCCTGGTTTTAAACAGAGTTCGTGGCTGCAAGTGCATATAGGAACACAAGTACCCACTCAGAAGGTCACAAAGCACATCCTCGCACTGTGCGCTCTAATTTCTGAGAAATTCAGTGTAACTGAAACACCATATATCTCAGAGACCTTTATAATGCTAATGCAGCTCCACTTAACTGTTGATAAAATAATTCACGAGAAATGAAAAATTATTCTAAAGGCAAGAAGTCTGCATTATTCCAAAATTCCATATATCCCCAGAATCATTCAGGGTCAGGCTGGAGGGGCCTTTGAGCAAGCTCATCCAGAGAAAAATGTGCCAAAGGAGCTGGAACAAGATGATCTTTAACAGGCCTTTCCAACACAGTCCATTCCATGACTATAAACCAAAACATACATAAAGATAAAACTATTGGACCTGAAGGTCTAGCATTCAAAATGTTGCTAGATTCCTTTGAAGAAAAGCTTGCTTACTTGGAGAAGAAAGCTATTTGTTAGCAAGATAAACAGTCAACAAACCTTTCTGTAAGAAATGAGGATGTAAATATATTTTCCACAGAGCAGAAATCTTAAATTTTTAGATTCAAGAATACTTGGTAGTAAAGAACCAGATTAAATACTGAAGAATTCCCACTGAAAGTGTAAATAGACCTTGAGCATTCATTCAAAACCAGCACTTCACTATTTGGCCCATTATAAATGAGCAATACTTACCTTCCAGTCCATGAAACAGCCTATAGAATTTTAGCTAAATACCATTGTAGGGGCAATTAGAGCAACACAACAAACATTAAGTTGTAAATCCTTAGCACGCTGTAATAGGAGAAATCACTGCTCCTTGGATATGCAAATCCAATCCTCTTACAGTGTCACAGACTGGAGGCAGCCAACTAATCTCCCTTTCAGATTCTGGTTTTTGCCCAAGGACAGCAAACTTCATCTGTTTAGTAGATGAAGCTCTTGTTCTTTATAGACCAGAAGCCTCTAAGGACTCTACACCAGCTGAAGAGACCACATCAAAAGCTCTTGGTGGCTTTGGTCTGAAGCCCCCACATTCACTGTTGCCACCTCTTGCTGTTCTCACCCATTGCTACTCCCTTGCCAGGTCACCTTCCACAATAGCCTGTGCAATATTTTCAGCTTTTTAAAAAGGTATAAATGGTGTATGTAATCTTTCTTGATTAGTTATCAAACTCAAAAAACCTGCCTTTCAACTCACCTTTCCCACAGCTGCTTCACCCCTTTGCACCGGTATTTCATCAGTTCAGGTGTTCTGCTGCACATAGCTCCCTTTCAAATGTGTTTTGAATGTGAACAGCAAAAGTTATACTCAAAGCCAACCTCAAAACTAAGTCCGTGGGGATTTTTTTTTAGGCAAGAATACCTCAAAACTGTTAACACAATACTCACAGAATACGACCAAAAGCATTTAGCTATTTCTTGGCTGAAGTAAAAGGTATTTTGACCTGGGGAGATTAAATGAACACAGACAAATTCAAGGTAAATCAAAGGGTGGCACTAACAAAACTCTAAGAAACAGTGTGTTAAACAGTAGCTGACATGCAAATAAATCCTGTCCTATCCAGACAGCTGCTACTTTCACCCTCCAGTAGAGGCAAAATGTTCTCTCTGTTAGAAGACAACTGGAATCCTTCAAAGAGCCATTGGCTGCTCTTCTCCCTGTTTACACTGTACCAAGTGTTACTTAGTTCCCCACATTTTTAAGGCCTGTTAGTATTTTGCAGAAAGAATGAAAAAAAACCCTGAACAACCCCATAAACCCAAATAGCAAAATCACACCCTAACAAAAAGCCTACAATGCTGAAAATGGTATAATATTAAACTCACTGTCAGAGTGCTTACAAGGATTCTTCCGTTCATTACTATCAAACCTCATCTGCTGCTGTCAAATTTCTATGTCAAATAAAGCTTTGGATGCCTCCTAACATCTGTAAAAAATGTACACAAAAGAAGACTGATAATAGTCTTCTATCATGAACAGTAAGAACAAGACCAGTAAAACCTAACAGAATGTTCTAACGTAAGGGATATGTTAAAAAAGCTGTCTACTCATTCAAAGCAGCCCTGGTATACTACAGAGCTATTAAAAGTCCCCCTCTTGCTACTAAACCAAACTGAATCATTAAACTGGATCACTAAGATCAACAGAAACAAGACACATTTTTACTCTACATGCCAGCTGAGCTACCAAAGCACAATTTCCTAAATACTAAAGATAGGGAAATGCATTTTACAGTACAAAGCAGAGATCATTTCTTACAGAAGGCTACTGTAAATCACAAGTTAGCTGATCTCAGACCGAGAAAGCTATGCACATACATAGGACATGCACCAAGGCCAGCCTTCTGTCACATAATAATTACAGGTACAAGACTTAAGTCTTTAAAACACCTTGTAAGATAACTGTATGATTACCCTCATATGACCGGGAAAGAGAGGAGTGGTGTGACTCGCTTCAGTCGGGTGAGCCACCAGCTGAGCTGGTAAATGAGAGGACTGAAGCAGATTGTCATTTTGAAATTTCCTCACCACTCCCTACAAAAAAACCCCAAAACAAACAAAAAGCCCCCCCTCTTGATATAAGGAAACTAACGTAAAG
>NW_008623360.1:992-9287 GCF_000691845.1 Merops nubicus | reverse complement strand
GCGGACCCCTCCCACCCCTAACATTTTTAAAATGTGCTGTAATATAAACCGTGTATATTTCCTATGTACCTGTTGGAGGTACTTTTTAAAGCCTGTACATGATACTTTGTATAAAAGCAGACACCAGTGCTCCTTCATTGTATTCTTTCCATTTTTTGCTTTTTAAAACTCCTGAAGATGTGCTGTTAAGCCAGTATTAGGTATTTCTTTTTATTTTGTAAGTGAACATTCCAGCTGTTTTTTCTGGCAGTAGGTTTGATGCTGCATAATCTTTAAAATTTTATTGTTGCAGTTAAATTCATTTAGTGAATGTTTTCTATATTTTATACATGTGTAATTAAATAAGTACACAGGCTAAGTGATGGCACTAACAAATTTTTTTTCCCCATTTTCTTCTGTCAACAGTTCTTTGTGTGCATAGAGATAGAAGACAATGCAATACAAATTTTTATAGTTTTGGTGTGGACATGGCTTTTTGTTTCATCAGTTACTTGCAGAAATTGTAATTTAATGTATAGACTGTTTCTAATGTCTCCGAGTGCTGTAAATATTGTATTTCTTTTGCTTGTAAAATTGCTTAAAGCTTCTTTCATTTGATATAGTACTGTATATAATAAGTCTCTTTTGCAAAAAAAAAAAAGGAAGTGTGATCTTTGTGAAAGTAGTACAGTATATGATCTTTAATTTTTTTAATATACTGTCACATTGCAGCACTGGTTGGGCATTTTAATTCATGTTAATAAATCACAGTTATGTCAGTTTTAACTTCTTGTCCTGCAAGGGTGGTGTGTCCTCAGGGAGCTGGCTCCCAGCCTGCGAAGCCCTGGGGTCACCGCGCGGCCCTTCGCTTCCCCGTGGCGCCCGGCTGAGGGGTGGCTGCCGTGGCACGGACGGAGGTGGAAGGAGCGGGCTCTGGAGGTGAGAAGTGCTCCAAGCACAGCGAGGTCTGGGGCTGGGTACTGGGCGGGGTGGGTAGGGGGGCAGGGACCTGTCCAGGGCCAGTGCCTCCCTGCACTGCTGTGCTCTGATCTTGCTCACCTTGTAGGACACTGCCATTCAGGCCCTCCTCTTGGAGCAGCCTGTGGGGACCGAGATCTTGTCAGACACCCCAGAAAGCTTAAAAACAAGCTCAGCTATGTAATGCAGCTTCCTCATTTGCTGCCTATGCCCCCACAGCACTTACCTCTCATCAAAGAGCAAGCTGCTGCTGAAGCGGTGAGTGAGTACTGGTAAAATGAGGTCTGGGATGTTACAAACGGTACCACACTCTAGTGGTGGGGTTTTAAGGAAGTAGTTCATGCCTGCTGTTGAACAGCAGGTTACACCTCTGGGGGCAGGGTGACTCTTAACGGGGGTGTGGCAGTGACTGCTCTGCCTTCTGCTCGCCTGACAGGACTCTGCTCTGTGGCTCCACCTTGGAACTAGAGAGGACAACGTCAAATGATCCGATGCCAGGCGGCTGTTGCTGCTCCTACTCACTGAAAAAGGTGGTAATGCTTTTTCACACTTAGGGGAAAAAAAGGGGATGTGGGCTACTTTAAATTCTAATTTGCCTCTAATTACTGAAAAAAAAAATTATTAGTAAACAGTACACCAGGCGTGGTTTCCTGAACAACTGCTGGCTATGCAAAATGCACATGGTCTGTAATACACAACACCTTGAGCTGGCATGAAGGAGAGCGGCATTAGGCCACCACCACCAGCTTCTGCACCTACCCCACCCTACTCGCCTGCTCAGGCACTGAGCATGAAAAAAAATGTGCATTGTTCTCTGGCTCAGCTTTCAAATCCGGTGTCCTTCCACCTTGCTTCTGTTCCTCCATGGGGCAGGTCATTGCATTAGCTCAAATACAAGCGTGTAAAATACACACCGTTTGGGGTGTGGTCTTGGAGCAGAACAGGGTTAGTCCCACACAGGGTGCTGGCACCACAGCTAAGCAGAGGGTGCACTGGTGGCCACTGTGCTCCACCCTTGGCTCGCTTGGCTCACATTGGGGCCAGCCCTGCACTCGAGGGCTGGTGTTCTCCATGTATTCAACCACCTTCTAATCAGCTGCAGCAGGTAGGCCCCACCAGGGGCTAGGCCGGGCGTGAAGCTGAACAGTTTTTACCTGGGGCTGTGGGGCGCTGTGGCAGTGTCCTTGCCAGCATCCTCCGCAGGGCTGGTTAAAGCAGAGCCAGCATGAAGGGTGAGGGCAAATGGTGCTGAAACTCGACTGCGGACGGGGCCTCAGCACCCAGACAGGTTTCACCGGGGTGCGTATGCCCCCCTCTCCTGGGGGTGGTGGCTTTGCAGCTGCTCTTCGGAGGAGTGGCTACAGTGGCCGATCGGGGACGGGGTAATTGTTGGGTTGTTTATAGTAGCAGTTAAACACCGTGTATGAAATGCTCTTTCGGTTTTGTCATGTCTCATCTAGTGATTGCTGGCAGGCAGCCCCTGGCGCCTCGCTACCCTCCGGGCTGCTCTGAGCTACGCCAGGTGACGCATTTCACAAATTAACACCAAAAGCCACTTTCCACTTTGGTCAGGCTAAAACAGCTCCCCCCCACCACTACCACCGCGCCACAGACCTAGACCTCCAGCAAACAAACAGTTGGAGTCACGGCTAGCAAAGATTCCAATGACCAGCACACTGTCTGAAAAAACAAAACACTTTAATTAGACAACTGCAAGCACCTCAAACAACTGGTTATTATTGTTACAGCATGGGGCTATCTTCTCACAATCTAGTTATTGCAAAGGCATGTGAATAAATTTCATATGGACAAAGCCAAGAAAAAAGTGGCACCGTCATTACATGAAGATCAGAAGTGAGCTTACATTCATCCCACTGACTTCTAAAAGAGGCCAAAACACACCTCCATACTGTACATTCTAAAACCTGTATTGCCTACCAGCTTCAGCCTGTGCAGCCTTTTTTCCTAGGAAACACGTAGTCACTGCGTGCAACTTACAACGGGTAATCGTATGTCTAGTAATGGGAAAGAATAGAGCCTAGTGCAATTTGGTTTAGAAACATGTAAAGCTGTGAATGGAATGAGCATGATCCTGCTTCTTAAATTATTTCACCCACTGCACTGTAAATACTTGCAGCTACATCCTTCCTTAACCAATGCCAAGCACACACTTTTATTATAAAAGATCAGTAATTCTACACAGAGCGTGGTTCTCATGCTCAACTTTTAATTTTCTTTTTCTCTCTTAAGGTATAGTACAACTTACAGTGCTTATAAAAAGGCAACACCATATGGTACCATGTCTTCACTATCACATTGTAAGGGAAATTGCTATTTTTCTTTTCTTAAAAGCACTTTAAAATAGGCAAAAGGTCTAAAAGGGAGTGCTAAATGCTAATGCATACTTTAAAGGAAGGCTAGACTTCTTCCTAATAAAGTGCTGTTTGGGGAATGAAATCCTGTAAACCAGAGCCACTTTGTTTAAAATCCAATGAACGGGAACTGCTGCCGAATAGAAAGTTTACACAATTCCTTAAAGCAGTTTTAAGTCCACTACATGCAATTGGTTTGCTATAAAGCTCTCTAAAACTTAAGTCACTTTACTCTGAAATTGAGTCCCCAGTCCCATATTTAAATGGCAATAAACATTTACAGGGTGCATTTACATACACTATAATACAAGAATGACGTCCCTTTGCCAGCAGGTAAAATTGTACAATTCCTCGCCATAACTCAGTTCTGCCTCCAGAAATTTCTTACGCTCGTAAATTATATAATATGCATCAGCTAAAATAATTAATTTTTTTTTTCATAAATAGTTACAAAACTTGCCAAAACACATGGGGGGAAGTTTCCTTTGTTCAAAAACCTGACATCTGAATGCCACACAACACAAGAAACAATGCTTAAAGACACGTTAAGTGTTTTCTGAAGAAAGTGGGTGAGTAAACTACTAGCTGAAGACAAAAAGACTACCCTTCCCCAAGAACACAGTGCACAAAAAGCAAAATGTCAAACAGTACCTCAAGCAAAATAAAGGTCTGAGGATTGAAGCCAGCTCACGCATGTGTGATCCTGCTAGAGAATTTGTGACAGTCACCGTTTAGGTCCGACGAATTGGGAAGTGGTTGCTGGCTTTTTTTTTTTTTTACATCTGGGAGATTCTGCTAAGAATTCAGCCACGGATGCCTAAGGCATTCTCCAGCTGAAGCGCGTTTCTCTGGGACCATTTCTAGCATGGGGATCAGGAAATCTGTAAACTGTGCGGCATCTTCGTGAGGCCAACCGTACTTCTCCACGAGCACATCGAAAAGACTCCAGGGTTTCAGCTTGGTGATGTGCCGGAGCTCTCCTGCAAACAGAAACAGTACCGGCGTTAGAGAAATTCCTCGTTACCCCTGGGAGTGACTAATCCCCGCTTCGTTTTTCTCCCGCTCTGCACCAGCAGCACCTTGACCAGGCTGAGAATCGTTACTGAGGAAGAGCAGCATGTGGCAAGCTTGCTTGAGGTCCTCAAAGGAGACGAGTAAGTCCGATGTCAAAACCAAGGAGTCATTCCTAGAGCAAGCAGCGTGTTACACCTGGACTCCACGGCATAAGTCACTGCTGTTTTTTCCTGCTGGCTTCACTGTCTCCCATGCACAAAGGCACTCGTTCATCAACGCTCACGCCGTGGGCAAAAGCCACCACAGGCCCGCCCTTCTTCACCGGCCAGCGAACCCGGACTTACAGAGACTGCTCCAATGCTAAGGTGGAGGTCTTGGCACCACAGGCCACTGCCTCGCTGCGTGGTGTCTGCCGGCAAGGCGGCTGAGCAGAGACTCATTCCAAACCGAGCCAGGCACTGCGGCTTGGCACTGGGAGAGTCTGCTCCAGCTCCCAGGGAGGCACAAATCCCCAAGAGGCTTGGTCTGCATCCTTCCTGAGGAGGAAGCACCTGCTGCTGCCTAGGTCTCCTTCAGCCAACCACCACGACAAGCAGTGGCAGCAGCTGCAGGCTTTGAGCTCCTTCCAGAAGGGGGCATACAGCCAGCCTGGCACTGTGCTTCAGACCCAACCAAACCCAGGAGACAAGAACTCTTCTGCCACTTGAACCAGCAATACTGTCCAGGTCTGTGCACAGGTCATCTGGCTTGATGGGGAAGACAGACTCTTCTGGCAGCTCCCCGCTCCTCCACTGCCACCTCCCTTCTTTCTTCTCAGACATCTATCTGAGCCAGCCTCCACATGACACTACAAGGAGCACTTCAGAGACCCTTGTGGTGACTCTGGTGTTCCCTGAACTGCTGAGCTAGGCGATGGGTTCCTACCCAGTGCTGGAAGCTGAACATGACTCGCCCCTAGCTTCACAAGCACACTACACCATCTGGTACAGGAGCACGCAGGCCATACTGTTTTTAAGCTAAGTGGTTTGACAACTTGATTTGTTGTCCCTGGCCACAGTCTACTGCCCTTGAAGTGCCATCAGCTCACACACTGCATTGCCATACATCTCCATGTCTACAAGAACGTCCAGGGCAGGAGAAGAAACTCATGTCTTCAGATGGCCCTGAGAGTCTGAGCATCTGAACACAACAGATTAAAACCAACAGAGGCCCAGCAGGACGTGCTTCTGCTGCCTCAGGCCATAGCAGAATGTTCTCGGCCGGGTGCAACACTTGAAAAAGCAGCTTTCTGGGTGCTAAGACCCCAAAAGAGCAAGCGTGGTCAACCACTTGCAAAAGAACAAGAAACCTGCTGGTAACAGAACATAAAGATGTGCTGCCTGCTGTCCTCTTTCCTCTCCACCTCACAGGCTTAGGAGGCATGCCAGGACAGAGAAGAGTGTAAGCAGAGAGCGGAGAGTGCATCCTGCTGGTTTATGTCTGTGCACTTGCACATTGACATGAGCATGTCCCTCAGCACCTGCCAGTGCCACCGGCGGTGGCTCCGCTCTGGGCCACTGCTGTCCCGGGGGTGCATGCAGAAGGGACAGCACGTCTCAGAGAAGTGCCTCCATTTCCAGGCTCACACTCAGCCCTTTACAATATCCATGCAACTCAAATTTAACTGCTGAAAAATCTTACCCTTTTCAAAGTTTCCAAATGTCTGTATTGGTGCCCACTAAAAAGAGCAGGTAGCAAACTAACAAGAATGCATAAACTCAAACATTGCCAAAAAGCGACAGAAAACAGTGACTTGTTATTGACTACAAGCCAAAAATGGCTAAAAAAACACCCACAAAAAATCAGGCTGCGTCCAGAGCTTCTCCAGCTTATAGCATTCATTGCAAGGGTTCCATAATCACCAAAACAGACTAGCTTTGGGGGAGTGTCTGTTTCCATGCAGCACCACCTTCACCTCTGTATTCAAATTTTAGGCATGACTTTCATTTTAGGCGTCTTTCCTCCCTCAGGCTGGATGAAGAACGATTGTAAAATGTGGCTCCTGGTGTCGCTGTGGGAGGCAAGTTCATACTGTTTGAATACTCCTTATGTTGTAAAGTGGAGCCTGTACTTGAAAAACTCAAGCTAAGACCAGCACACCTTGAGTAGCACAATATTCTGTGGTGGTTTTCTGCTGAGGGACAAACTATTGTAGCACTATAGGCTGAAGTTTTGCACAAGAAATTCTGTAAAGATTGTAAAAGTGTTTCAGATAGGATACAGAGTAAAAATTATCTGTGTGAGGGCCAAGAACAAAACTAGTGCTTCAGTTTTCAATAAAGATCATGATGCCAATGATGGAATCAAATGAGGTAAGTAAAAGGCAATTGAACACTACTGAGGTGGACAAAAAAACTCAAAGAATTTATTTTACATGTGGTGGGTCCACCTCATTTCCATCCTAGAGCTCTGGAGAGCAGCACAGGAAATGGACACATCTGGCAACACATATTTTCATCTAATTGGTGAGGTTGGAAGCATGCTGCTGGATGATGGTAAGGCAGTACCTGCATTTAAGGGAGAAATGAAAAGCCACCCACCTGTCTGTCACCATCAGTATTCAGGGCACTGATACGAATCTTCAAAGAAATTTTAAAAATGTAATAGCAAGTGAAAACTTCCTAACGGAAGCTCTTTATTTAGATTTTTGATAGTGAAGCACACAGCAAATATCTGGAGAGGAAAACAGAGTTGTCAGAACTGTAAAACCCCTGTGGCCAAAGCAGAGGCAGCAACAGACCTTCTGAAAAATTGAATGTTAGGTCAGAAGGAAATTACTGAAGAAATTTCAGAAGGACTGCAGGGGTGGGAGGTGCAAGATGCTATTTAAGGCCTTCTCTGCTGACCGAAACAGAAAAATGGAGCTAGCCTACAAAATCTGTCAAAGATAAATTCAAGATGTGTCACCAGGAAAGAGGAGGACAGACTACTGAACAGTAAGAAATGGATGACACGAAGGACTGGGGAAGCAGCGGTAGGATAATCTGCTACTATGTGTTTTGAGGACATGCTACTGAGAACTCATGCAAGAACTGCTGGTGAGGCCCCACGGTACAGTAGATGGAAGCGAGGGAGGTGGATAATAAGCAGCAGTGCTTCTCCTTGTTACAGCTCCAACAGGCAAAGCCAGTACCCAGCCAGCGTCTTGCACGGCTTTAGCTCACAAGGAAACAGGGCTAGAAGACACCAGAAGAAAAACGAAAGGGACCACAGTCTAGAAAAACCAAAAGGCTTTTTTAAGTTTTAGTGTCAAATCTTACTGATGATTTTTACGGCCAAAATAGCTTCTGCAAAGGCACTGGAGAAGAGGATTCACCGGAGTTACTATGTGATGCAATCAAGAGAAGCCTCTGTAAAAAGTATATGAGCATTTGTGTTACCGTGACTAAGAAGTAACTTATAAATGCTTTCCTGTTTTTAAATGCACCCTCTCCCTGTCTGAATGTCACAAACTGCTTCAGGCACTTCCTGAGAAGAAGGGACTCGATCCTGTCAGCTCCTTCACTGATGACCTTTTGTGCCTGTGACTTTAGTGGAACGATTCAGACCTTTAAAGCTCCCTCTGAGGCTGAACATGCCTATGGACAGGAGCAACACCCAAATCGTGATTTTACTGATTTCACCTGAGGCTAATATTTCCAAAATAGGAGCCTACAGTTAAGATTTCTAAGCCCATCTTTACACCACAGCGTGGAATTTTCAGAAGAGCCTCAGGCCTGTAATACATGGCCTCTAATCTCAAGTGCTCGGGCCCCAAGCAGACAAATGCAGCAGCTTGCTGACCAACAACTATGAAGCCTATCATCCCCTGCCAGCCTGTCAAACACAAATCCCTCCTGGGGCCACCAGAGAGGCTGGCAGTACTGGGTGGCCAGGAACACTGAAAAGGAGATCTGGTGCCTCATTCAATGAA
>NW_008623360.1:0-961 GCF_000691845.1 Merops nubicus | reverse complement strand
CAGCAGGAAACTCACCATCCCCTTTTTTCCTCCACAAAGCTTCAGTTCTCCTGACCTGCAATAATAGAGGAACTGGTACAATCTGAAAATGCAGCTTTGGCTATTACTGCTCTGTCTTGCATCTGAGTTTCTGTTGCAAGCAGAAAAGGTGGGATCCAGACTACTTAAGCATCTAAGTTGAAGCTTGCTTCAACTTACAGTCTGTGTGGTGGGTGAAATAAGTCTTCCAAAGTGCTTAAATCCACCCAGAGCCCTGATCCACAGCAGATGGTGCCTCTGAGGCACATCATTGAAGTTCAGGCCCCAGAGGACAACAGTGACACTGTGGAGTGGAAGACGCTCATAGAAGCAGCTGCGATCCTCATCCAGGATACCGGAGGTGTCTCCAGGCCAGCCCTGTAAAGTTGGGGCAGTCGTCCTCTGCTTTAGACATTTATGGACCTGTTTGTCCTGACTTTGTTCATACCAATTAACATGAGACTGTTTCTAAGCCTGTGGCACAGCCTCTCCCTGTGAGCCCCTGGAGCTCACTGCCTGCTGCACAGGGAAGCACTTGTTTTAAAGCCACCTCCTCACGTTTCACTGGGTGCCCTCCAGCTCTCCTATGGCAGGTGTTAGAAAACAGCAGCTCTGTTTTCAGCTTATCCACCAACTTCCCACCTTTGTAAACTTTCATTATTCCTCCAGAAACCTCCTCTCATCCCCTCCCCTCTAAAAAGCCCTGGGGATTTTAGACTCTCCGAACAGCAGTGGCTCTGTCTCCCAGACCATCACTGTCACGCTCCTTGGCACTGCGTTTAACGCCACTGTGTCCTCCTGAAGGCCACGAAGGGACCGCAGCGGTCCCCGCCGCGCCAGGAACGCCCACGCACGCAACAGGAGATCCGTCTCACTCGAGGGGACGTCAGTGGCCAGACCGTCTCCTGCCGTGCGACCCCGACCTGTACGGCGCAGCGCCGCC
>NW_008623359.1:0-2133 GCF_000691845.1 Merops nubicus | reverse complement strand
GACTAGATGACCTTTAGAGGTCCTTTCTAACCCAACCTATTCTATGATTCTATGAGTGTTTAAGGATGAAGTGTTCATTTTAATTTTGAAGAAATGGAACAAAATAAATTACATTTTTAAGGTTTTTGCTTGATTATCACAACTCATCTTAAATAATTAAGACTTCTGCATTCCTTTTCCATTGGCCCTCTTCATTATTTTTATTATTATCTTATCTTAATCTCTTCCCTCAGTGCTTTGGCTGATGTGAACTTCCTGCTTTGTTGTAAACACGTGCCTTTCATATAAAAAGAACTACTACTGATAAGACCACAAGTTAAAAAAATGAGGAAATGTGTTCTTTGACAGTTTATTCCTATCATTACATGATGAATTTTCAAGGAACGCCCCCATCATTCATCATTCCTACTCTCAGAATAAGAAAAAAACCCCAACAACCTGATGTTTGTACATGGGATTTGCTAACAAAAAACCCAACACAAAGAAAAAAATAACATATGAATGGACTGTACTATAGATAATAAAATATATCATGTCATTTCTATACAACTGAATTATGGTAAACTACCAAGAGTTGTTGCATCTCATGACTAACATCACCACTCAGCTGTATTGCTATTTTTTTACTTTACTACTTTACTTTCCCATAACTGAATCAATATTTTGACCCAGGCAGCCACACAAGGCTGAGTTGAACTCTCTCAGGCTGTCACTCATAATTTCTGTATCAGAACATTTTGGAAGACAGAACTGCAAATGTGACACAGTGAGAATGGCTGTCCCTTCTATCTAGTACAGTGTACAGTCACTAATTACTAGTATGAATCTGTGTGAGAAGATGGAGATTTATGGAAAATCATTGTAGTGCATTTGGTTTTGCCTGCAAATGTGACAATGTGATATTCTCTTGTATCATGAATCTATCTCAACGCAGTGGGGCTCAATGTTAGACAGCAAACGTGGAAGATCGAAGGTCAGAACACATCTGTAACACTGTTCTGGCTATTCAAACTCTCACAGTGCTAGACTGGTACAGTCCAGTAGGCTCAACAGTGCATTGTAGGAGGAGGATAAGACATCCTATGTTGATGAAACTTCTCTGCCCGTTATTCAGCCACAGAATGATTTTGAGCTTTATCTACTCTGAAACAATTGTAATAATAATAATAATAACAACAATGATAAAAGAATGTAATCTTGGTTTACAGAGAAAGAAAAAATGTTTTTGGCCTCCTGCTGCTGTAAAGCCAGGCAGTTGGTAGCAATATTAATACCTCTGTCTCAGCAAATGTTAAGATACTGTCTTATAAACACATTTATTGCACCTGACTGATGCTTTTAGAAGAAATAGTAAAGATAGTGTGAAGCAACTGTTCTCATCTCCATCATCTTCAGTGCTAATAACTGCAGTTTCTAGCTGATTCATTGTCTTATTCACCATATGGTTGAATAGCTCAGCCTTGGCTCTATTCTATATGGTAGATATTGAATTGCTGTTCCCTAGGCTGTAGAACTGGAATGCTTACCTTGAAGTCCACTTTTTCCAATAAATACCCAGTAATGAAACAGTAAAAAATCTAAATACATAAAACCGGATTATTGATGTTGACAAAGGCTCATTGAATGCCTGCCTCAGCCTCATATGTAATTTTAAATTTTATTTTGTTTTAATTATGTATGAAATTACAAGCAAATGAAACAGATGAAACAAGTATATTAGAGGCATTATGAGCATGCTCTTTTGGTCTTTATTTTTCTATTTGCAGTGGATGATTAGATCATAATAACTGGAAATATATTTTATATAGATTTCACTTTCTTGGTTATTACATAGTCTATTTTATCATACAGCTGCTCTGAGCTACTGGATAATATGGCAGATAATCTCTTCCAGCTTCATCAAATTATTTCTTCTTTTTACATATAGAGCCCTTCTATGAAACTCATGAACCTCAGCTGAAGAATAAAAATGTTTCTGACTGAAGTCACTCAGTGCTCTAAGTACTAGGCTTCTGGAAACAGCCTAAAATTTAATTTTGAAAGGATCAATTTTTTAGTGCAATCATTCCATGCTATGCATACTCTAACAAAAAAAAATTATGTTCACATCTGTCAGACGCTGGAAGCACGAAA